>NC_083731.1:12516353-12816710 GCF_028564815.1 Eubalaena glacialis | reverse complement strand
CATCCATCCTTAGTCATGAATACTGATTATATTCTTATGGTGTACACCAGCCTGTGAGCCCTTAAGATGAGGGACCGTGTGGCCACATCACCGAGCAGAGTCAGATACATGGTAGTTTCTCAGTGAATGTTTGCAGAACCAGTGACCTAAAATTATTACCTAGTGTTCCAAGCAATCACAAGTCTACTTAGGGTGCATGACCATTTTTTCCCCTTCGTTGTCCCTTTTCTGATCAATTTATGGACAAAATGGCATAAAACTAAACAGACAAAATGAACTGGGTCCACGGTCATTCTTGTCTTCCTCTTCTAAGCTTAGTTGTTAAAGAATGGCTATTTGGCTTGGTGGGGGAACGAGCAAAACTGTCTGAATATCATCCTAGGAACCCTCTCCGGATCGCTTGAACTCCAAGTCAGCTGGCATCAGCAGAAGGGGCTGCATCCAGTGGGACCAGTAACTTTCTCCCTCTAGAAGGAAGGTACATAACGTCCCATAGGCCCCGAGGGAGGTCCCTAAGTGCTGGACGGCTAATATTCCCAGACAACTTCTACCTACAGTTGGCTGCCCAACCCTAGATTACCTGCTACCAAGCAAGCTGTGTATTCCCCACTGGCCTAGCTACTCTCTCACCTGTGCTGTAAAAAAAGTCCTGCAGAGAGGTGGGGTCCAGCCACTGGGGTGGAGACCCACACTGAGGGTCTATCAGTGCCCTGGCCCAGCACAACTTCCTGGGACAATGAGAAAATCCGGGGTAGAGCCCTTCTCTTCTCTCAATGCCCCCGGCCTCTGTTAGTTTTTCACTTCCCCAGTAAAGCCTGTATTATAACCCAAATGGTGTTAACACTGTTGAATTGGCCTCAAACCCAGATGGGATTCACTTGGCAGAACAGGTAGAGTCCCAGAGGAACCCACCTTCAGAGCAGGCACCCACGATGTTCCACGTTAGCTGGGACTCTATGCATGTGGTTCCAGGGGAAAGGCTGAGCCAAGGAATCCGGCAACCTGGAGGCCAGCAGTCGCTATAATAGATGTGTGATCTGGTGACAATTTTTCTAGATCCCTAGTCCTCAAATGGCTTACCTCTGAATTTCCAATAACACACAAGCTGAAAAAGCAAAAGACGGTCAAACAAAACAAAACTCTAAATGTCCCTCGATGCCACGAAGCCCACTGAGCTACCGCACTTGATGTCATATGATCTTTACGTGGTAATTTCTTGCTGATGCCCGGAGGGAACTAGGGACCCAGTGTTCACAGTCCAGAACCTAAAGGGGCGGCTTTGTTCTGGGATCCTTTGGAGTACGATGAAAGAGGTATAGGAGACTCAGTTCTTCCAGATGTTGTGACATGAATATGTAACAAACAAATGGTAAAAGGTGAATCTTAGTTCACTGAAGGCTCTACAGATGATCCGACAAAAAGAAGGAAGGTCCCCAAAAGATGCCAAATTATACACCAGCATATTTTGTTCCTTTCAGTCTTTTCCGATCATCATTGGGAAGCAAACACCCAGGGTCATCAGCAAGACGCAGTTGATGACCACCTTAACAAACGCAAGACACACGGGAACTCTACACCAGGTGCCACTGACCGACATTTTGAAAAATATTTGGAGAGAACGTCTGGGGCACCACGTGGTCAGACCACACTGACTAAAAGAATAGCAAGCTCTTCATGCTTCTGCTTCAAGAGTTCAAGGGCTATACGGAAGCAAAGTGATCCAAGTCCAAAGGAAATTGGAGTGCATTTTATGTTATTCTCTGATGCCTCTGCAAAGATAGAATAATTCTTTGCCGAGGGTCAGGAAAATGAAACTGAGCTTTGCTTCTCGTGCAGTACAGCTCAGCAGTGGCAAGCACAACGGGGTCGTTGTCTTCACATCTTCACATCACCCCAGCTGCTACCCTACAACTAGTCCTGCTACGCCTTCAGATCAGGCACCCACGATGTTCCGTATTTTTTATTTTGGGAATTATATTGTTGGTTGAGACTGTCAAGTAATTACCAACAGCAAAAAAACAAACAAACAAACCCAGCACAAACACTATAGCATGCAGCCCTGGGCTGCTGACACATACCTCTGACTCTAGCCCTGTTGAGAAGATGCTTTTTGAACAGGGAAAAAAGGCAGGAGTAATAGCAGCCATAGCCACAGAAGCTGGTTACAATAAACGCTGTCAAGAAATTGTTTGTAATATGACATTAACTGTGATTGAAGAGCTCTGCCTACAGTTTCTGTCTGCAGACTCCCAGATGTTTTCTTTGTGCTACTTGAATCCCAAAGCCCTGTGTGAAAGACTGAAGGTCACCGCAAAACTCAAACGTTAATAGCTCGGTTTTGATGGAAGTAGCTAATGTCAATATATTTTCCATAACCTATTTATTCATTGCACATCTACCTTCTACCTAACACTGTTGTTTCCACACACAACAGTGTAACATAAAGACATTCTTGTGATATAATATTAAGTGAACAAAGAAGGCAGCCTACGTACACACAAGGTTCCTTTGTATCGCTCACATCCATTCAACAAATACCTACAGCATTTGTATTCAGCAATCTCTATCTTTATTTGGAGCTCTGGAACTAGGTCATTTTTTTTCCCTTTTAAAAAAAACCCAGCATATTTTTTCAAGGTTGGTATCGTTGTTTTGATTCTTTCATCTAGCACATAATAGCGGTGAAAGATATGTTTATCTTAAGGATATAGGATAATTCTTAGAGGGCTCTGAAACCCACCAAGAGAGGAGCATCTGAGATTTTTTAAGGTATTCATGGTGTGAGTTCTTAGCATTCAAACCTACGGTAAATGGTTTCAAGATGGACAATATAACACTGATTACCAAACTCCAAATTAACATTCATGTTCCACTTCTAAGATGACACACCTGGTTTTGCTTACAAGTGAGTTTAATTTCTTTAATAACTACAAATTGGCAGATTATGCCTTGCATAGTCATTGAATTTCAGTGTTTTGAAACCAGCCTACCTGTGTTTCAACAACCTTGTCAGTAGTTTCAGATCTAATCATCAAACCATAGTGGCAGATGCAAAAAAGTGCAAAGCACCATGATTTAGGAATTTATAATTTCCAATAAAACAGATGTATGTAAAAAAGTTAAACTGTAAGAAATTTATAACTTTAACACGTTAAGACAATACTAGAAGAAATGTCAGTTTTGGTGCATGATTGAATATATGGATTCAAACTCAGATCTGACTGGCTCCAAACTCTGTGCTCTTGGGTTGGACATAGACATTTCCAGAAAAGGTCTGCCAAATTTGCTCTATCCATTAACCTCAGAATTTGTCTTTTAGCAAAATGTCTCTGAAAGGCTCAGCTTTCTTTCTCAAAGAGGAGACATAAGGCAATTGCGAGATGGGAAGACCTTGATACAAGTCTTGGGGGCTGGTCTGCAGAAGGGACTCTGGAATGTTCTTCCCCAGCAGGGGCATCTCATGTCATCTGTTGTTCTGGAATATTAAGGACACTCTCCAGATTAATTGATAATGACAATGATAGCAGTGGTTGGCGTTCCTAAAGGCCTGCATGTTAAGGTTTAGAGGACTTTTACATGAGAAACTGTGCCATAGAAAGATCATCTGTCCTGGTTTTGAGCTTGTCCTATAGTTTATAAGATGTTATCAACTGGGGGAAACTGGGTGAAAGGGACACCGGACCTCTGTGTCCTATGTTGGCAACTTCCTGTGAACCTATAATTATTTAAAATTTTTATATTACAAAAAAAAATTGTAACTCTGTAGTTCAGCAGGAGGGACACACATTTTCCAAGGTCAGAAGTAGAAGAGGCTCTCCTTGCAACTCCTAAACAGACCACCTCCCTGCGCTCCTCTCAGCCCCGGAGCCAGGGTTTCCAGCTGGGGCTGGAGGTGGCCTGGGGTGGAATTTGGAATTCAGAGTCGGGGGCGGGGTTGTAGCCCTGGCTCTCCCACTAACCAACTCTGTCATCTTGGTCACATTCCTTAGCTCTGAATCTGTTTCTTTATCTGTCAAATATGTCTGTCTTTTTCAGAAAAGGCCACCTTCAGTTTAAATGAGATAGTGATGGTTCCTTGAGACAATATGTATGAAGACCCAGGTAGCTGCAATACGACATACAAACGTGAGTTTTTTCTGAAAATCATCTTTGTCAGATTTGGCCCAAGAGTCCTGTGTGAGGCCAGTAGCCCGACCCATGAGATGCTCAAGTCCCTCGGTTTTGCTGCGGTAGAAGTTCTTGAGATGCTCATGACTCAGTGGGCTTGAGTCTTTGCCTCTGAACCTCACCACGAGCCCAGCACCTCTACTCAAAAGAAGCAAATCTGCTCCTCTTCGTTTTTCACAGCTGCTCGCATCACCCTCCTCACACTCCACGGCCCCCAGACTGTCATGCTGTCATACTAGTCAGATGTGTCCCCACCATCATGGCAGACCCATCGTCAGCTGCGACTCAGGACAAGTCCCCAAGCTGCTTTCCAGGGCTTCTAGTTGGAGGTTTTGTCCTGCCCTGGCCTGTGCCACAGAGCTGGGCAGTGGCACTGAGCAAAGTCAAAAGTGCCCAAGTGCAAGAGGATTCCTTCCCCATGGAAAGGTGAAGACCAGCATGGCTGCATGGGCTTTGCTTTGACCTTGAAGCCACATGGGTCCTGGAAGCACGAGCTGGCCTGCCTGATTTCCTGCTCTAACCTGCAGACCTGGAGAGCTCTCCCTCCTGCTCATGTCCAGTGCGTGGGTCGAGTTTACTTAGGAAAACAGGGGCTGTGCTATCCCTTCCACGTATGATGAGTCTTAATTCAGGGGAAGGGAAACATTGAGACAGTTATTTCTGGAAAGCTGGGGGTCTCTGCTGTGGTATGGGGACCAGCAGCATCCATATCTCCTGGGAAATGATTAGAAATGCAAAATGGGGAGGGCTAACCCCAGACCTACTGAGTCAGTTACCCCGGGAGTAGAGCCCAGCAATCTCGCTTTAACAAGCCACCCTCCCACCCAGTGCTTCTGATGCATGAGAACTACTTTGAGCTTCTGGAAAGTCGCTATGGATCTTACACCTGCCTGCAACTGCTCCTGAGTCTCACGTGTCTGCCTCTCTTTGGGAAACTCTACCCCAGGACCATTCAAGGGGAGCAGATTCTGAGAAATATGTTTCCCAGCTTCTCCTCTGCAGAGGAGAACTTAGACAGGAATATTAGTGGTATCAAAGAAACAGGTCAGCACAGCCAGTAAGCATGAACTTATGATAGATGCCCCTGAGGCAGTTCTGGCCATATTCACAAGGAGTCATGCACCAAGTCATGTACCAGATCCTTGTCTTCAAGGGTGTCTCCTTAAAGCCTCACCCAGGGCTTTTAAGGGCTGGACTATGTGCCCAAGAAACATCTTTCTACCCCAGGGATGGTCACAACCCTCCCCCTTTACATGAGAGTTTCACATTAAAAAAGTCCTTGAGGTACAAGTGGGGAGTACATAAGTAACAACAAAGTGGGAAGAACTTGAGCCAAAGTAGTTAACAGAGAACTAAAGGAGTGACGTGGGGTTACTAGTAATGGAATGCTAACATTCTGGCTCACCTTTCCGTTTCATAATTGGAAATTTATATATGCAAATATATGGAAAGTATATGCAAACACCCCCAGGATTAAACAGTCACTAACATTTCATGTTATGCATAAGTATATTAGGTCAGTTTCCTAATTGATGCAAAGGTATTTTGGCAGCACTGGGCAACTGCAGGGAAGGTGGACAGGGAAGGGGAAGATGGAGAGGCAGGTGAGAGTGCAAGGATGCCAAAAGCAAACAGCATTGACTGGACTATCAAGAGACCGCTGGTAGATTGCATTTATTAAAAATTTTAAACACTTGTGGGCACCCACCATGAGCCCGGCACTGTGTTAGGTCCCAAAGACATAAGGAAGAATAAGACACAGTCCTTCTTTTCAAGTGGTTATGTTCCAGTAGCCAGATAGACACACATACAAAAAATTTAAAACAATATATTTAGTGCTGCGGTTAAGATTGTGGGTAACTCGTGACGTGATCATTGGAGAGAGGAAGTATTGCTTCTTGGGGGATGTGCTGGATATCTTTTATTTGCCTCTCTATATCTGCTTTCAATCATTCAGCACCCTCTAGGTGGGCTGCCTGTGGTCACCAGCCTCCAAGACAGCTCCCAGTGATCTGCATCCCCTGGTATTTATGTTTCTGCATAACCCTCTCCCACATTGTATTAAGGATGATTTATGTCAGAAGAGATACATGACTTTCAAAGGTAGGTCTAAAAGACATCACAGCTTCTCCGCTGCTCTCTCCCTCTCTTCAATCACCTGCTCTGGGAGAAGCAAGTGGCCATGTCATCAGGACACTCGGGTAACCTTATGGAGAGGCCCACAAGATGTGGAACTGAGGCCTCTAACCAACAGCCATGTGAGTGAACAATCTTGGAAGCAAATTCTCCAGCCTTCAGATGACTACGACCTCAACCGGCTTCTTAAATTAACCTCATAAGAGACCCTGAGCCAGAATCCAGCTAAGCCTCTCCACAATTCCTGCTCCACAGAAACAGGATAATGTCTGCTATTTAAGCTACTAAGTTTTGGAGCTTTGTTACACAGAAATAGATAACTAATACACTGGCCGGGAGACTGCATCAGCAGTCTCCCTTGCCCTCTCACTTCCAGTTGGGTTCAGCTAATAAGGGTTATGAAGAGAGAGTGAAGGTAGAAAACAGAGTGAATTGGGGAAATTTACCTACCAGGCTTCTTTCCTACAGAGTCACTGTGTGCTGTGTATGAAGGTCTCAGTTCCTGTTTTGTGGTCAGCCCCATAGAGCTACTGTCACCAGGTCCTAGTGACGACACTCTTCCCCTGCCCTTTTAGGCCTTGATGTTACAAACTCTAGCATCCTGTCATCTTTGCCTTGTAACTTCCATATACCCAGCCCATACCTTTGTAAACAATCCCTTTATGAACTCTCCTCAAATTACCCAATTTGAGTATGCACCTGTTTCCTTCCTGCTGAAACCATGGCTAACATAAACAGTGCAACTCAGGAAGTCTCAGAAAAGTGATATTTGATCTGAGTCTTGAAGGATGAGTGTAATCTTGTCAAATAAAAAGGGAAGAGCAACACATGTTCTTGTATCAGTAGCCACAGGCGAGTAGAATATCTCATTCCAATATTGTTACAGCTATGGTTGCTCAGTTCCATGAGCCACCATCCACACTGTGTTCTAAGTGGATGACACATAGAATTAGGCAATAGCATCATAATTGTAGGACTGGATTTCAGTCCATATCCAAAGGTGCATACGAAATATTATTTTCCAACTTTTCTACAGTTCAATTTCTATTTCTATTTCAAACAACCCCTCCCATAGGCAACAAAGTTTCTTAATTTGAGATTTCTGCTCTCCCTCCCCTAGGATGAAATGGGGCAATAGGAGATTTAAAAATTTTTCAGCAAATATTTCAAAAACACCCAGCAGTGTTTAATAACATTTTATTTCTTTGGAATACACTAATTCAGTATTTGTTATAGTTCAGTGTAGGTTAGATTAGAGTTCAGGGTGGCCAATGAAAAGAGGTTCTGTCACACAGCCGATTAGGCTGAATGTGATTCAGGAGCACATTTAATCTCTGTAAGAGAGCAAATAACTTTTAACGACTTTGGTCCATCCACTGTTTGTATGCAAATAGGAATGCTAATTATATACATAAGTTTTATCTACTCAATACAGCAGCTTAGCACGATGTCCACTTGGAAGTCTTCTGTCAGAACTTTGTGAGAATTGTTTGAGTTGCTTTTTGCATTTAAAATACATTTCTTTAAAAAAGACTCAAATTCAGTCCAGTAACTAATTTACATTGACCTTCCACCCAATTAGTGCCCACCAGTGAAGCTTAACCACAGCTTGACAGCGATGTTGGCAAAAAATGGACAAATGCATTAGAATATAATCTGTAGGATCAATGAGGCACACTGAAATCTTTTCAAATCCAGATTATGAAAAAACCCTTGAAATAACTAATTAAAATAAGAACCGACCACCCATTCAACCAGCTGAGCTGAAGTATTTACTTAATAAAGTTACTGGCAATAACATTGGAGCCAAGGGAGCAGAATGGAAAAGACCCCCATATCACAAAGGCCCAAATGAAGCCAAAATTAAGTATGCTGATCCTTGCTTTCAACCTGAGATAAGATGTGGAAATGCTAGAGCTTACCATTGATTAAGCAGCTGTTCGGAATTCCCTTACTTCTTTTTCTGCTTTCACAGAACACCTGCTGGGGAAGTGCACAAAATTGCAAGACACTTGGAAACCAGGACATGAACTTATCTTTACATCCTGGTGTAGTAACCCCAAGTATCTATCATAAACACCAAACTGAGAGTTAAACCACAGGAGACAAGGCTATGATTTTCTTCCTAGACAGTTATATTAAGAAAAGCACTTGTGGTATTCTGCGCCCAAGGTACAAGGATAGTTCTAGTTTAAAATATTTGTTTCTGTTGTCCTGTCATTGGCCAGCTGGGAGCTCTCTGCAGTTCCACTGATTGGATGGGGAAGGAGGAAGCCATCCTCCACCTTCCTTGATCACTCCACCCCATCAGTTTCTTGGGAGACAATAAAGATGACATGTTTCAGGTGTATACACACCCACCTGATTCACAAACCACATGCCCAATTCTTTTGTTTTGAAAAGAGTCTTTATAGTATGTTCAAACTAGATGGGGTTAGGTTGTGCTGTGGTAACATCCTCCAAATCTCAGTGGCTTCAAAGATTGATTTCTCACTTGTAGGACACGTTCTTCGTTGTTGTCTGAGGGCTCTCTTCTAAGTCATCCTCACAATGGGACCCAAGCTGATGGAGCAGCCAACCGTCTGGAATGTTGCCTGGCTCTATGCCAAATAACACACTCCTTCTTTAAACTTCTGCTTATATTTCATTGGCCAAAGTATGTCACCAGAACATGCTGGAGTCAACCCCGCCATGTGCATGAAGTAATAAAAATCAGAATATTTATGAACAGTTCCATGACCCTTCAAAAAGTTCTACATATTCCTCCCAGGAAGGGATAGTCACAAAGGTAGAAAAGTGAAAGGGAACAGAAGCAAAAGGAAGTAAAGCAAAGCAAAGAGCAGATCAGAGATGTGGATATGAGAAAACATGTGAGGAAAGGATGGAATTTGTGGAGATGATTTTTAGTCACTCATATGACCTATATTTAGATTTTTGACAGTTGCATATGCACAAGAAATTTCTCTTCTCACCTTCTCCCAACTTTGGCTCTTCAACTGATAAAGAATGACAGGCAGAGGAGGGTGATAAGCTGACAAGACAGCACCATGCTCTGTGTGTGTGTGTGTGTGTGTGTGTGTGTGTGAATGTGTGTGCTGGTGTGGAAGTGCTGTCATGTGAGGCAGGTTGTTTTATTAATCCTCCAAGAAAATGACCAGGGTGGAGGAGTCTGAAAATAAGTGTCTGCAACAAATAGCTCCATTATGGCACTCGTAGGTGTCCACACCTTATCTCTACCAGGAGCTCCTTGGCCAAGGAAGAAGGAAGTGTTGGAGATTCTGTAGCTCTCCAATCACAATTTGCAGTACATGGAAATGTGTGGGTCCAAAAATATCTCAGGCCCGAGGATGGATGCTCAGATTTGGGAAACAAAATGAATGCCCCAAACACAGATGCCCCTATTGAACATGAACCTAAGATATATTAAATAAATTTTTTTAAAAATCCGGTGGGTAAAGGATGAGCTATTTCATAAAGAGGACTAGGAAATCAGGAAGTTCTCCGGAAAGAAATCTATCTAGATACTTGCTTCAGCATTTCACTCACTGACATAAATTCTAGCTGCATTAGGGATTAATTAAACCACTGCATTTCAATTAAACCACTAAAAGAAAAACTTAGAAGAAACTAGGTAAATACATAGTGTCTGGATGGGAAGGACTTTTTAAACATTAAAGCTACAGGAATTTAATTACAAGAGAAAATAGCGATAGATTTTACTACAGAAAATTTTAACTTATTTGTCCAAAAATCAAAATAAAAGGTGTGTCAAACTGGGGCGGGGGGGGGGGGGAATGGTACCTAATGTGATAGGCAAAATGTGAAAGGCAAAGATGAACAAATCTTCACTATGTTAAGGGCTCTCACAATTCAATAACGTAACAAAGAATATGGCTAAACATAAAAAGTCAGCTTCTACTAGTGAATAAAGGAATGAAGGTAGGTAGACCAAGGGGAGAGGCCATAGATTGGGGAGGCCAGGAATAAGGACAGCACCACGGTTCAATATGTCCCATGGGCAGACTAGTAAGGGTACCTACCGTAGACCCACCAGGTGTACACCCAGGTACATCCAATCTCTCCCAATCAGGCCCTCTACCCCGTCTACCCACTATACTTCCACAGCAGTTGCTGAGTCCACCAGTCTCTCTAAAATTAGTCACAAATATTCTAAGCATGACGAACAGTACTGTATCAGACACATTTATCTCATGTCATTTTCATTTGTTTAGTTTTTGGCTATCCCAATAAATAGCAAGGCTCTCGAGAGTGTGAGCTTCCTGTCTTTATGACAGGCAGCTTGGTGAAGTGAAAAGAACAATAAATTTTTTTATTAGTTATCTATTTTATACACATCAGTGTATACATGTCAATCCCAATCTCCCAATTCATCCCACCACCACCCCGCCTGCTTCCCCCCTTGGTGTCCATAGGTTTGAAAAGAAGAATAAATTGATTCAAAGTTGCACCTCCCCACCTGCACCCCTGCTGCTTAGTGTGTAACCTTAGGTAAGCCTCCACTCCTATCTGTAAAGTGGAGATGATTATATTCAATACCTTCTTTGCCAGGTTAACATGGAATCCAATGTCTTGATAAATTTAAAGTGTCATAAATCGTAAAGTCTTATATAAGTTCCCAAGAAGTTTACCATCACTTTTCATACATAATAAAAACAATAACAATGAACATTTTTTGTATGGTGCCAAGTACTCTGTCAGATGCTTTATTTACATAGTAACCCTATAAGGCCAGTAGTATTATCTTCATTTTCAGATGAGAAAACTGAGAGACATAAGGAGGTTGAATAACTTGCCCAAGACCATGGATAAATGGCAAAGAAGGGACTCCTTTATTACTTTGTATTTTCCTTTGTGTCTAGCAGACTGTATCCCACATACTGCATTCAGTAAACATGGATGACATGATTAAGCTTATTTATACTGTTCATGTAGCAAAACAGCCTTTGTAGGCTCCCCTGCTGTAATAGGCTTTTATTACATGTTTACATCTAAAGAACGTAACTTGCCCTGAGGTTTACCAGAAGTCCTGCAATACTCGCTTTGTGTAAGTAAGCTGGTGTGACCACATTTAAAGCCAGGTGGCATTAACTTTCTCCTTTCAAGCTTTTCACTCTTTGTCACTAGCTATAAATAAGTCTCCTCCCTGGTAGGTAGTACTTAAAATTTTTCATCTGACTTTCTATCTCCCTGAGCATCTCAACCAGGTAATCCTTGGGGACAACTAGACTGGCAGAGTGATACCTGCATCGACCTCCTGCATCTCACAGCGTCAGCCAGACCATAAGGGCCCTGAAGTGCTTGATTCACTATGGTGACAACACTGCTTCTTCCGGATTTTATCTTCCCTTTGCCCTTGAATTTGTAGTTTCCAAGTTGCAGTATTTACAACAGTCCTGAAATATATTTACTGTTTTTATCTGCAGGTGAAGACTCTGATTCAAGGAAGCCAAATATAAAATATGCTTCTTTACAAGCTCGACTGCAAAATAAACAAATCCACTGTGTTTGTCTTTGCCTTCCTGTGACAGCTCACACAAGTTTAAAGCAACCTTATTGTATCCCCTAAGAAAACCCCCCTAAAAGTCAGAATTTCAGAGTTTACATTTTACAGATGAGGATCAGAGGCCCAGGGAGGGGATGTGCTTTGTTACCCCAAAGATCTGATTTGGTCTTAACTCAGTAAGCAAGGTCCCCAACTCAGGTCTTCAGGGATCAATTTGAAAGGCTGGCAAAATGAAGTTTATTTCATTCCACCCCCCACTCACCGTGGATTGCAGGTGACCCTGAGGGGAGAAAAAAAGGGGCTTCTCAGAATTCTGGTTCCTGTTCCCCAGACATGTTCAATCACCTCTACACAATGAACATTTGAAAATTACACAGAGCTCAAGAGCTTGGAATCTCTTTACCAGCTAATCACACCATTCTGAGCAGTGAGAATCCTGGAGAAGAAAGAGCACAGCATTATTCCATTTGTGTTAAGCTGGTGATGTTTACTCACTCATCATTGGTCAGGGAGCTTTGGTCCCTCTTGCCTTTCTGGTTCCCATTTGGAAAACATCACATGAGATTAAATTAAAGGCATCACCAGCCTCGTGCTTTACTTGGTACTTAAAGCTGTCTGGAAGGACCCCCCGGGCATCACAACTGAATAGCTGGATCATCTGTCTGGTATGATCCCCTTTGCTCTGGATTCTTGAGAGAAATCGTTTGTTTGCATCAAGTCTTACAGCATCAGTCCTAGAGCGCTGGCAAGTGCGGCCACACAAAGCCATCGATCTCACCAGTTCTCATATTCATGCCAGGAAGTTCTCAGTTACGCCTGAAATTCCCAAGAAGCTTCAGGGCTCTTGGAGCATCTGAAGAGGAGGGAGCAAACAGAAAATAAAAAACACTGGCAGACAATGAATCGAGTGAAGAGTAGGTGGTGGAGGATGCTGATAAACCGCTCTCTCTCTCTGACATCCTTGGCTATCACCCCTCCTCTACTCCTGCAGACACTGGAGCAGACAGACTGCACCAGCTCTGTTGTAAAGGGGATGGTAGTATCATCATAAGTGGCACGCTTTACTTGGGAAGGGACGACGAATTTAAACCAGTGAATTCCTTGGAGGAAGAGGGTGAGTCATGAAGGAAAGGAGGAAAGGGATGTTATCTGCTTTCCCAGGCTTTTACCTCCTGGCTTTATAGCTGCCTCCTCTGTTCTGCTCCACAGGTTTCTGTTTTAAATTAGCACTAAATGAAATAGAATTAAAATATGATGGAATAGCCTTTGGGTGACTCTGCTTTGCATCTAAATCCTTGAAAAACATTGGAATTCCAAATTCCTAACACTTTCGTATTCAAGGAGTAATTTGAGTTTGAGGATAAGAGTGATTTTTTTATAGCTTCTTTGTAGTAAAGAAGAAGATATTGCTACATTTAACAAGGAAGACTGTGATGGGGTTGAAGAGGAAAGTTTACTGAAGCTAAGAGACTAGCCCCTGATCCCTTGCCTCTGACTCTTCATATGAAAAGGGAGGGATTTGGAGGATGGATTTGACCTTTCTTAGGGTGTGAAGAAGTTTAGCAATATAGTTATAGCCTTTAGACTGGCCCTATCTGGTACCTTCCAACACTGTGATATGTGACCATAAGACCAATTCAAGTTGGATGTGGAGCCAGTGTCCTTAGGGATTAAGGAACCACCTTGCCCAATTCCTTTATCCACTCCTCCAACCATCTACATTGAAGGTCAGAAGGGTTAGGTAACTTGTCCAAGATCGTCCTGCTGAGGGACAGCAGACTGACTGCTACCATTAGCCAGCCCCTGGTGGTCTCCCAATCCTTCACACTGTCTAGTATAATGTTCAAGGCTCCAGGTTGAAAAACCAAAGCCACCAAAATTGACACATACACACTGCTATATTTAAAATAGATAACCAACAAGGATCTACTGTATAACACAGGGAACCCTGCCCACTATTCTGTAATAATGTAAATGGGAAAAGAATTTGAAATAGAATAGATACATGCATGTGTATAACTGAATCACGTTGCTGTACACCTGCAATTAACACAACATTGTTCATCAACTATGCTCCAATATAAATAAAAATTTAAAAATAAAATAAAATTTAAAAATTAAAATTAAAAAACATTAATAAAATGAATTCTTGGAAAAGATGAGGAAAAAAAAACAACCTTAGAAGACCAAGAATTAGAAACTCTGTGATCTGACTAAGAAAAAGAAGTCTCTTCACTCAGCCCAAGACAGACTTTTTTGATAGATTTGTTATAAAGCCTCAGATTTAGAAGCATTCCTTGAGGTGGCCAATCTTTTTGAGGATGCACACTTCTTTGGATAGGTTGACAGAGAAGAAACGTCCTCCATGCACACAGACACGTTATTGGTTACAACTCATATGAAACCCTCACTCCTTCTGAAGAGTTCTGAAACCATATTCCAGGAGGATGATTCTGTGAGAAGAATCTTCAAATATTAACAGCACTTTGAAGAGAAATATAAAGACCACTTCTGAAATTCCTTGATAATTATAGTCACCGAGGAATTAAATCCTGTGTCTGTCAGAAGGCAGAGAAGAGTCTCTTGGGCTGGGCTCTCAAAGAACAGTAGGCATGGAGGGAATCCCTTCTGCATTGTCTGTATTCAGAAAGCAGGATCTCTTGGGAAGTCCCATGAAGCAGGAATGTTCAGTGTTACTAGTGACAATGAGGAAGTCAGTGACGTACTACAAAGGAAGCATCAGTCTCAAGCTCGGCTGGACAGCCACACGGCTGAGAGTGTATGAAAAACAAAGCTCCTCCTGGCAGGAAGTGGGTTTAGATTTCAGCTGGTCTATGAATCCAACGAAGCTCTGGGTATAATGACTTGTCCTAGCTCACAACACTGGATAGGGTAACAATTAATCCACTGTGCCCTTATGTTGTCATTTATTTTTCATTTTCCATGCCCATTGTCTCAAAATCCTGAGACCGCCCTTGGTCTGCTATATCAAGTTACAACTGTTACCTCACTCACTCTCCCGGTCTACACGGAGAGGTTCCTGAGATAAGTCAGCAGAATTTGTTGCTGTTGTTATTGTTAGTGGTGGTTTCTACTTACTAACAGCACTTTTAGGAAGTGAGGAACTGAGAAATTTCCATTTCAATCACCCCTTTTCTGGAAATTCTTGCCAAAAGCCATTGAGGCTTTTAATAGTCCCTATTTGGAAAAGAGGCCCACTTCAACTGGCAAAAACATTTTAGTCTTTTTCTTCCATTAAATCCAAAAAATACTGAATTTTTCATGTTTTTCTTTTGTATTTTCTCAATTGTTAAGGGGTTAGGAGGATATCAAGATCACTGAAAACAGAACCAGGATATTGAAAGCAAACAAGTGATAGGTATTCAGCTGGTTGACTTGCACTCTATGGAATGTAGGCACGAGGGCTGTGTCAGTGTGTTCCTTATAGAGAGAGTGAAATTGATCACATTGAGTGTTCTAGCTTTCTATTGCTGTGTAACCAATTATCCAAAAACTTACCAGCTTCAAACCACCAGTATTTATTATCTCACAGTTTCTGTGGCTCAGGTATTCAGGTGTGGCTTAGCTGGATGAGATCCCTTAGTAGGTATCTCAGGAGGCTGCAATCAAGATATTGGCTGGGGCTGCAGTAACCTCATGATTCAACAGGGGCTGGAGAACCTGCTTCCAAGATGGTTCACTCTTGAGGCTGTTAGAAGAAGGCCTCATTCCTTGCTGTTGTCAGGAGACCGCAGGACCTTGCCAGATGAACGATCCATAGGACTGAGTGTCTTCACAGCATGGCAGCTGGCTTCCCCTCAGAGTGAGTGAGCCAAAACAGAGATCAAGGAAAAAGCCATAAGGACTTTCTTTCCTAGTCTTGGAATCCAAACACCATCACTTCCACCATATCATATTCATTAGAAGCAAGTCCCCTAGTGCAGCCCACAGGCAGCAGAGAGATGAAACTCCATCCCTTGAAGGGAGGAGTACCAAAGAATTTGTCTACGTATTTAAAACCACCACATTAAGATTTGGAGATGGTGGTTGCTGTCTTGTTTGTTCATTTTGCACTTACACTCACAGTGAGTGGAAGTATCCTCAAGTGAAACCAATACGAATGCCAATTACAGAGAATAATTTCAGTACAGTATAACATGATACCCTTTATTTCCAGCCACAAGCCAAAGGCTTTTCTCCTTTGAATAGGAGAGACAGAGAAACTCCTAAAAACCTGTATTCTAAAATTCTAGGTAAGGATCAAAATATTTTAAAATAAAAATTATTTTAAGATTGTTCTCTTTTTCCAGTACAAAAAAGTGATATTTTAATAAAACAGCATGATTAAAGAAACTGCTAATGTATATACAGAGTTACATTCTTAGATTCAGATGACTGGGGTCCAGTCTTATTTCCTTCCTAATAACAATAGTTTAATCAAGGAGGTAGTTCTTGATGAAAATCTAATGCCCAACTCTTTATAAAAAATTACCACAAACTTCTCAGTTAATCAACCAGCATTCATGGTGTAAATTAACATTCATGATATAAAACCTTCAAGTTCTATCTAGGTTGATTAAACAAGGAAAACTAAGACCCATTCACATTAAATTGATTTCAATTTACTTCAACCCCATGGAAGTTCTTCCACATATTACCTATATTAGTTTTCTTTTATATAGTGCATTTTAAAAAATCACAAGAGGGATGAACATTTGAAGCATGGTATAGGACATCAGAAAAACTTCTTTGGGGATATTACGTACACAATTTTAAAATTATCTGCTGGTTTTTTGGAAAAAATATCCAGAAATGGTTATTTTGATGTCCTCTTCTTTCTAAGTAAAAGCAAAATATTCGTCACTATGCTGCCCTTGAAATTGTCTTTGTTATCAAAACTAGCATCAACACATTGCAATATGTTGTCATAAAACCCACCTGTCTTTATAATTCCAAAGTTGAACTTCCAGTTTAAAGATGGTGGTTTAAGGTCAGAATATCCTCTTACCTTCTTGGGAATCACCTGAAAGCCACAAGGAGAATGAGAAAGAAGAAATGCAAAATTCATTTTTGGTAAAACTAGGCAAGAGAAAACTCCATACCACCAAATAGATGGAAAAGCTGCCAAAAGCAGACCTCAAGTAGGGATGTGCGTGAAAGGACAAAGGAACAAGAAAATGCAAAAGTCGAAGAAGAGAGGGTCACAATTTAAACTTTGCACATGGTTGAAAATAAGATTGAATTTGGGCCAAAAAGCACGAACTGAGAATAAGACAGGCACTCTGAAAAGAAGACACAATAGTTTTTAATATTTATGCACCAAAAAACATAGAACAAATATTCATAGAACATAAAACATAATCTAAATCTCTCAAAAACTTCATGATTTTTCTAAATATTTGATCTCTGTTTTGTTGCTAACCACACTCATACTTCTTTTTCAGTTATGCTTCTCTCTCTAGAATTAATGACACATACTCTGGAAAAATCAAAAGACCATATCCACAGACTTTTTAGGAGCTATTTTATGCAGATGAAAAGGTCTACTTGGGATCCTTCAGGTGGAATCCATGGGTCCTTTCATATACTGCTTTTAAAATTTTTTCTAGATATTCTAAAATTTGGTTTTGATTTCAAATTTTTGGGCTAAAAGTTCTTTTTCCAATTGATAGAAGCTTTTTATTTTCAGTCTTTATTTTAATTAGGTACTAGTATTATTAGACTGTGATAAGTGTATGTTTCTTTATTGTCTTCTTTTCAGATTTTATTGAACTAAATTGTCAAAAGTGCTGCCTGCCAGAATTAAGAACAGTTATTTAAGATATAAGACCTTTGTTCTCTCCAACTTTCTACTAGCAGGAAGCAGGCTGAGATAGCATATTCTTTAGTGCCTGCTTCAGAAGTGGCTAAGGAACATGATGATAAAGAAAGAATCTTCCAGAGAGCAGAGTCGAGTCAGAGGACCATATGTAATATGAAGACCTACTCCCAGGAAGTAAAATTCAGGCTACTAAAGAAAAATTCTCTACTCCCAGGATAAGGGGGCCAGGCAATCCTTGACCCTAGGGTTTGAATATTGCTATAAACCAGTGACAGCCATGTGCCTCCTCTTCCTTCCCTTTTTGAATGGGTGTGCCTGTGGAGGTTAAGCTGTCTCTGCTCCATCATGGAATGCGGGATGAATAAGAGGAAATAATGCACAGTTCTTCCAGGCAAGAGGAACCAAATTCTAAACTAATATAAATGAGAGCCCAGATGTCATAATTGGATGAGATTTTGGCAAATCTTACATAAGAGTAAGTATATTTTGCACGTGAGAAGGATGTAAAAAATAGACAAAAGAGTGGACTGTTGTAGAATAAATTGTTGTTCTCAGTTCTTCATGCCCACTCAGTTTTAGAAGTCACTTCCTTTGTCATGTGACTTCACAGTAACACCACCTATAGTAGACAGAGTATATTTTCCCAGGTCACTGATGTTGGCCATGTGACTTGTGTTGGCCAATGAAATGTGGGTATAAATGACAGCATGCAAGTACCACGCTGGATGACTCAAGAGGCATCATGTGTTCCCATTTGTCCTCTTGTGCCCCTGCCATTCATCTTGTGGCAACATGACCCCAGGAAGCCACTGGACCAGAGAAGATGAGAGACACATGGAGCAGACCTGAACCAGAACTGCAGCCTTGAGCCTGAAGCCTGGTGGTCCAGCCTAGCTTAGTGGAGTTGCAGCTGATGTGTAGATCCACGAACAAGGAATAATGTTTTGTTGTTTTAAACTACTGAGATTTGAATTTTTTTTACGCAGCAAAAAAACCACAGGGAAAAATAGAAGAAACCACAAAAACATAAAATTTTTAAAAGAATTAGAAATAAATAACTATAAATAACAGATCTTCCTCAACTTGCAATAGGGTTACATCTCAATAAACCCATCATAAGCTGAAAATATCATACATTGGAAATGCATTTAATACACCTAACATACCGGACATCATAGCTTAGCCAAAACTACCTTAAATGTGCTCAGAACACTTACATTAACCTATAGCTGGGCAAAGTCATCTAACACAAATCCTATTTTATAATAAAGCATTGAATGTCTCATGTAACTTATTGACTACTGTACTGAAAGTGAAAAACAGAATGGTTGTCTGGGTAGAGAAGTGTTGTGAGTTGACCCCCGTGTTCGTGTGGCTGACTGGTAGCAGGGCTGCTGCCAGCATCACAAGAAAGGATTGTACCATGTATCTCTAGCCCAGGGAAGGACCAAAATTCAAAGTACAGTTTCTGCTAAATGAGTATTTCTTTCGCACCATCGTAAAGTTGAAAAATCCTAAGCTGAACCATCATAAGTCAGGGAACATCAGTATAACTATAGAAAATTACAATAATTGTATAGACTTCTTTGCCCAAATATGTGCAAATAAATTGGAAAAGTGAGATAAAATGCATAATTTTTAAGACAAGTACAATATACCCAAAACAGCTTCAGACAAGATAGTAAGTCTTAACAGACCGTTTCTATAAAAGAAATAGGAGGGCTTCCCTGGTGGTGCAGTGGTTGAGAGTCCGCCTGCCAATGCGGGGGACACGGGTTCGAGCCCTGGTCTGGGAAGATCCCACGTGCCGCGGAGCAACTGGGCCCGTGAGCCACAACTACTGAGCCTGCGCGTCTGGAGCCTGTGCTCCGCAACAAGAGAGGCCGCGACAGTGAGAGGCCCGCGCACCGCAATGAAGAGTGGCCCCCACTCGCTGCAACTAGAGAAAGCCCTCGCACAGAAACGAAGACCCAACACAGCCAAAAATAAAAATAAAATAAATAAATAAATTTATAAAAAAAAAAAAAAAAAAAAGAAATAGGAAAAATTGTCAAAGAGCTCTCTCTCATCAACTTTACATTAAAAGTAATAGTCTCAGATGGTTTCACAAGGAAATTCTAAGAAATCTTTAAATAACACATACTTCCAACATTATTTGAACTGTTCTAGAGCATGGAAGAGGAGGGAAAACTTCTAAATACTTTTTAATGAAGTAACATTGACACCAAAATTCAGCAAAGATTTAACAGGAAAAGTCAAGTACAGATCAAACTAATGTATGAACACTAATAGAAAAATATTTAATAATACTAGCAAGTAATATCCACCTCTAATAAGTAACACATCTGACCTAATGGAGTTTATTCCAGAAATGCAAAATGTATCAATACTAAAAGAAATTTATTAACATGTTTTACCATATCATATTCAAAGAATAAAAATTGTATCATTTCCATCAGCGATGCTGATAATGTATTTGATAAATTCAACATAAATTCTTACTCAAGATTCTTTTTTTTAAAATTTTTATTGGAGTATAGTTGCTTTACAATGTTGTGTTAATTTCTACTGTACAGCAAAGTGAATCAGCTATATACATACAGCTATCCCCTCAAGATTCTTTTTTTTAAGTCTCCTCAAGATTCTTCATCGAATAGAAAAAGATGGGCATTCTCTTAACATGATAGAAGACATCTGTCTCAATTCAGAGCTGGCCTTATGCTTAATGAAGAAACATTCTTTTTTTAAAATATAAGTTTCAGGTGTACAGCATTATAATTCAATATCTGTGTACACTGTAAAGTGATCACTACTATAAATTAGGTACCATCCATCACCATATAGTTGACCCCCTTCATCCATTTCACCCACCCTCCAGCCCTCTTCTGCTCTGATAACCACCCCTCTGTTCTCTGTATCTATGAGTTTGTTTTTGTTTTGTTTGTTTGTTTTTTATTCCACATGTGAATGAAAACATAGAAACAGCCTGTTTTTACAAATAGGAGATCTATGAACATATGAACATCCTCGTACATATCTCATTGTGGGCATGAGTTGGTTGCATTTAGGTACATGCATAGGACTAGAATTTCTGGATCAGAGTATATGATGCTTCAGTTTCACAAGACAATAAAAATTAGTTTTCAGAAGGGACTGCACCAAATTACACTCCCACCAGCAGTGGATGGGAGATCTCATTGACCCACATTCTCACATACATTTAGTATTGTCAAAATTCTTAATTTTACTGCAGACTGCAGTTATTTTAGTCCAAAAGAAATAGCATTAATTACACACTGTGTGCCAGGCAATTTCACATGTACTGTCTCATTTTAACCCTATACTATTAGCATCCTCGTTTTATAGATGAATTTTGTTCAAAGACACAAAGCTCCCCCAACAGGCAGCCCCTCCTCCCAATCCAGTAGAGAAGCTGGAAATCTATCATCTAGGTTGGAGCAGCTCACTAAGGAGCAGAGAGGGGAGGAAACAGATCCAGGACATACGTAACATGTGTTCTTAGCAGCTTCCAAAATATCCAGTGCTGAGACAGCTTTTAGGTGTTAAGGAAAGAATACAGATTTAGGAGGCCCAAAGGCCTGGAATGGAATCTATGTCCCGCTGCTTACTAGTTTAACAAAACAGAAAATTACAAACCAGGTTTTTTTGGGGGGTTTTTTGGCTGCGTTTTGTCTTCGTTGCTGCACGCAGGCTTTCTCTAGTTGCGGCAAGCGAGGGCTGCTCTTCGTTGCGGTGCACGGGCTTCTCATTGCGGTGGCTTCTCTTCTTGTGGAGCACAGGCTCTAGGCACGCAGGCTTCTGTAGTTGCAGCACACAGGCTCAGTAGTTGCGGTGCGTGGGCTCTAGGGAGCATGAGCTTCAGTAGTTGTGGCACGTGGGCTCCGTAGTTGTGCTTCGTGGGCCCTAGAGCGCAGGTTCAGTAGTTGTGGCTAACGGGCTCAGCTGCTCCACGACATGTGGGATCTTCCCGGACCAGGGCTCGAACCCGTGTCCCCTGCATTGGCAGGCAGATTCTTAACCACTGAGCCACCAGGGAAGCCCCAATACAAGAAACTATTGAATAAAATGATAAAGAAGCAGACTCACAGATATAGAGAACAAACTAGTGGTTACCAGTGGGGAGAAGAAAGGGGGGAGGGGCAACATGAGGTAAGGGATTAATAAAAAGGGTTATTATGGGATTAAATGAAATCATGTGTGTGAAACTTTGGAAAATTGTAAAGCACTATAGAATTTTTTAATTAAATTAATTTTTTAAAAAAAATAGAACACAGGACAACCATGTCCTTACATCACTAGACCACTTGACTATTGGGATTCCTTTCCACTGGTAACCATGGGCCACGTAGAGACCCCACAACTCTCCATGATCTAACTGGCTTCCCACCTCCTCTTGAACCACTCATCGTCCTCCCCATTAATCCCTCTGGCTCCCAATTCTTCCCCCTCCAATCTCTTCTCTTCTCTGCAGAACAATTAAATCTCCCCACTCCTATTCCAAGACACTGCTTCAGACCCATCCTAGCCTATCCACAGACAGGAAGGTTCTCAACAACACATTTCTTTCATAGTAAAAAGATCAACCCCCTTAACATGCAGTCATATTAGTAAACAGCAGTTTCTGCTTGCCATTCCATTTCCCAGGCTTTGATTTCAATCCAAAAATAAACTAATTGTATTGGAGGCCATCCTAATGAACCATAGAATATATTAAAACTTTTCAGATGTCCAGTCTCAAATGTGTTTTTCTCTGTGTTGCCCTAGTTGCCCAGGTAATTGGTTCTTCCTCCTACCTTTTCCCAGGATTTATCTTTTTGTGGTGTTTATGGGGTTTTTTTTTTCCCATTCCACCAGTCTGAGGATGGGAATCATATCTTATTCACCTCTGAAGCTAAACTCTGAAGCATCAATTGTAGAGTAGGCATCCAGTAAATATTTGTCAAATCAATCATTCAATACCAATTAAGTCTGGTTAAGACTGAGAGGCAATTTGTGACCACATGGTTGGAACTTGAGGGCATTATGCTAAGTGAAATAAGTCAGATGGAGAAAGACAGATACCACATGATTTCACTTGTATATGGAATATAAAAAAACTAATAAGCAAACAAACAAACAATAAATAAACAAACCAAACCCATCAAAAATAAACACATAGATACAGGAAACAGAGTAGTGGTTACCAGAGGAGAAGGGGTTGGGGAGGGTGAAATGGGTAAAAGGGATCAACTGTACAGTGTTATGGAAACTCACTGTTTGGTGGTGAGCACACGGCAGGGTATACAGTAGTAGAAATAGAATGTTGTACACGTGAAACTTACATAATGCTATAAATCAAAGTTACCTCAATAAAACAAAGTTTTTAAAAATTGAAATGAATATTGAAATAAAGAAATAAACAATACTTTATCAGGCCATATAACCATCTCAAAAAAAAAAAAATTGAGCAGCAAATCAGATACTTAGTCCCAGACAACAAATGTGCAAATCCCTACAAGAGTGAAGCTGTAATGCCAGAAGTTAGAAATGGCCTTTTAAACCCATATAAACAACAAAACCAGAGAGCTTTTCAGTGCAAAAGGTACAGAGTGTACCTTTGATTGTTCAGCTTATTCTGGAGCAGGCTTTCTGCCAACCTTGGCTTTCTGCTTTCATCAATTCTGTTCTAGCTGTGCGGTCTCTGAAACTCACAGAGCCCACTTCACTCGGCGATGACTCACACTCACCATGTAACAAATTATTTCCATTTTGATATCATTTGGAGGCACTAGACAGAAAGACTATAAACCGGTCCTACAACAAAAGATGGTTTCTCAGTAAAGAGTTTTCACCCACCTCCTCTCTCAGCGAGTTTCCAAAGAATAATTATAGAGCGAAACTTTAAGCTAACTGAAAATAATAGCTGTGTCTAACCTTCCTTTATACGACATTGTACACAAACTTGAGCTTAGTAAGTATTCCATACATACTGAAATACATGGAAATAACTATAAAGTAGATTCAGCACAAGAGTAACTTTAACAAAATATGTATATGTATATAGGTGTGTATATATCTGTACATGTATGGTGTATTTTCATACATATATACATACATATACATACACACATACACGGAGAGAGAGTTAGCCTGCATTATAGACAGTAGTCAGTAGTGATGCTTGATCATTTATTGCCCTATATATACCACGCTATGCCATCTGTTTATTTGTTCATTCCATCAACATTTATTAAGTTACAGCATGCCAGGGAGAACTCTTAAGATGGGAGGAAAAGATTTCTTGTCTCTTTACAGCTGTCTCTGATTTTTCTCTCTGCTGGAGCAGAGAGGAGGAGGAGGAGATAGGAAGATAACACAGCCTCCCCAGGGTTGAGGGAATCAGTATTTTGAGACACCAGCTGCTTCAGGCCAGTCTCTTAACTTTACAGGTGAGGAAGTTAGGTCCTTGCCGAAGATCATCCAGCAAGAGGGTCACAGCAGAGCCAGGAATGGAGCTGTGTCTCTCTTTATTCATATTTCTGACTCCAGTGCTTCTCAAAGTTCGGTCCACAGACCAGCAGATTCCATGCCACCTGGGTACTTGTTCAAATGCAAATCTTTGGACCTCACCCTGGACCTACTGAATCAGATACTGGAGGGGTGAGGCCAGGCATTCTGTGTTTTCGCAAGCCTTCCAGGTGATTCTGACGGTCACTCAAGTTTGAGAACTGCTATTGGAGTCTATACTAACTCTCAATGCTTCTACAAGCTATGGGGTTAACATTCAGGTTGTCTAACTCAGGGGTTGGCAAAGTTTTTCTGGAAAGGGCCTGATACTGAATATTTCAGGCTTCATAGGCTGTCTGGTCTCTGTCACAGCTACTTAACTCTGCCATTGCAGCACAAAAACAGTTATAGGCAATACTTACGTGAATGGGCATGGCCATGTTCTAATAAAACTTTGTTTATAGAAATAAGCACTTTGTTTATAGAAATATTATTATTTAAGAAATAATAATAGAATAATAGGGGTGGATGTGGCCTAGGGGCCATAGTTTACCAACCCCTGGTATCAAATGATTGGAGTAGATTCTTTAACCTCATAATTTAAATTCTTAGCCATTCTGGTTAATATCAAAAGCATTTAGCAACTTATGGCTTCTGTCAATGTCAATGTTGAATGTCAATATCTGTCTGTCAATGTTGGTGTCAATATCTGTTTTTTCCGGACTTCCCTGGTGGTGCAGTGGTTAAGAATCCTCCTGCCAATGCAGGGGACACGGGTTCGAGCCCTGGTCCAGGAAGATCCTACATGCTGCAGAGCAACTAAGCCCGTGCGCCACAACTACTGAGCCTGTAGTCTAGAGCCTGCAAGCCACAACTGCTGAGCCCACGTGCCACAACTACTGAAGCTCACGCGCCTAGAGCCCATGCTCCGCAACAAGAGAAGCCACCGCAATAAGAAGCCCGTGCACGGCGAGGAAGAGTAGCCCCCGCTCAACGCAATTAGAGAAAGTCTGCGTGCAGCAACGAAGACCCAATGCAGCCATAAATAAATAAATAAATAAATTTATAAAGGAAAAAATATATATATATCTGTCTTTTCCCATTTAATTAACATGTGCTAAATGCCTCCTAAGTGCCAGATTCTGGGCATACAGAGATGAAAAGATCCATTCCATGCCTTCAAGTATGAGAGTTTCATGCAGCAGAGAAGCAAGAAATCAAATCAAATGATACTGCTTTTGAATGTGGCCTTGTTGAAGAAAATGCCCACTGAAATGTGTGAATTTTACAGCTAAATATGTTGATTTTCCATTTATAAATGCACAAATAGCATGATAATGCATACTCCAAATTCTAAGCCAGCTGGGTTGGTAACT
This sequence comes from Eubalaena glacialis, assembly GCF_028564815.1. NCBI lineage: Eukaryota > Metazoa > Chordata > Mammalia > Artiodactyla > Balaenidae > Eubalaena > Eubalaena glacialis. The sequence goes on along the minus strand of NC_083731.1, from coordinate 12,791,179 downwards.
GGCAACCACTGATTTATTATACCCACAGATTCTGTGGGTCAGGAATTCAGACAGGGCAAATTGGGAGTGTCTGCATCCACGCCACAAAGGCTGGAGCCTTTATGGGGAAGACTTGAACAACTGGGACATACGAACTTTTGAAGTCTTCTTCATTCATGTGTCCAGTACCTGGGCTGACATGATTCAAAGACTGAAGTAAACCGGCATCGTTGGCCAGACCCCCAGCATGTGGCCTTTCCAGGTGACCTGGGCGCCTCACAGCATGGTGGCCTCTGAGCTGGCAGACTTCTTACCGGGCAGCTCAGGGTTCCAAGACATTGTGTTCTAATGAGTGAGGTAAAAGCAGCATGGCCTTTTAGGATCAAACTTTAGAAGGCACACTCCATCATTTTGCCATATCCTATTGACCAAAGCAACAGGAGCCCGCCCAGATTCAAGAGAGGGAGGCATATACGCCTCTTAAGAGGAAGAGAGTCAAATAACTTTCATCCATGTTTTAAAACCACCAGTCAGAGGAACCAACAATGAGAGATGCCCTATCCCAGAGTAAGGGGGAATTTATGGAATTTTTTAAACTACAGATAATATGCTAAATCAAAACCAACTCTGCTAAAACTCCAAAACGAAAGAATAGGTCTAGAAGTTATTTGATTTGGATATACTAATTAAATAATGATCCTCCAAAAGAGGAATTTAGGAAATGTTTCCATCTGTCCAGAGAGCAAAAAAGACTATAGATGTTGCATAGAACTGAATGACCTGTAGAATATTGGCTTATCCACTCGTTTGATATGACTGGCCATACCAAGGCCAGGTGACTGGCTGTCATCAAAGAATAGATGCTCACAATCCTTTACCAAGATGCCAGAAATCTCACTCATCAGAGAACGAGGATGGAATTTAAAGTATTTATTTGTAAATTTTCATGGGCATGTCTTGAAAAAAAAAGAAGTGAACTTGAATCTTCCTTCTCTTGCGTCTGTTCTTCATTTAAAATTGCTTACTTCTTGAGAATTCAGCACTAATTTAGAAATAACTTTATAACCCTTTAATATAGAAAGCCAAATAAATGTTTTTCTCGGTGAAATGAGTTGTTTATACATATTGTAGATTTTTTTTTTCATCATTTGCTTAAGAAGTAGTTGGAACAATAAATGATTACAATTTTCTTAAATTATTCCAAAGGAAGAATTTGTTTTCAAAGAAGTTTAGCCTAGAGAAATATTTTCTAATTTGTCTGATTTTTTCTCTAAAAATAAGGAATCATTTTTCTAGTAAAAGAAGTGAGACTATTCAGTTTAGGACAATAAAGTGAGTGGGTGGAGATAATGCTAATCTGTTCCTTTTAAATATACAACTATGCTTAGAGGACAAGTTTCAATACTTAATCTGAAATCATGGCTGTGTGGTTAGTCATAGCCTCCTACATATTTACAGCTATAAAAGGGCCCTTAGGAACTATCTAGTGCAACCCTGTGGTTTTGCAGATGACTAGACTGAGGCTCAAAGATGCCAAGAGTGGAAGAGACAGCTTCTGCTCACTGAATATTCCAGAAGTTCTCCTCCATTTCCCAGTCTCTCCTGAAGCTAGGCTGTGGCCATGTCACCAGTTCTGGCCCAGGCACCATGAGCAGAGGTGACATGTCACTTCCTGGCTAAATTAGTGAAGAGCTAATATACGCCCTCTGTCTCTTCTTCCCCTTGGTGACCCCCACATTGAGATGGTAGAACCTCAGTATAAAAGCTGCCCAGATCTCTGAATCATCCCCTGGAAGAAAGCTGCCCTGGAGAGCTGCCCAGTACTCATCAGACTTTGCATAAGCAAGAAACTAACTTTTGTGATATAAAGCTGCAGAGATTTCAGGAGTTATTTGTTCCTGCAGCTTGGTTTACCTATCTTAACTGATGCAGCAAGCAACTTGCTCAAGTTCGGTCAGCAAGTTAATGGCAGAGCTAAGATTAGAACCCACGTCTCCTGAATTGTCAGTTCAGGACCATACTTTATAATCACAGAAGAGTCAGTGTAGGTGCCACCACACCAAGTCATTAAGAGAAGGACCAGTCAGCTGAAGACAGAGACAGAATGTGGAATGGGCCAATAAAGACATGGCACCCATAGATTGAGGTCCAGAACCAGGGAAGACATGGTCCAGAAGGACAGACGCCCCAGTGTTCAGCCTCCATATGCGACCAGAGAAGATGATCCCCAGCTGGGGGGACAGATGCTCAAGATTATCCCCAGTGGTTCCTTTCTGCCCAATTTGTACATACTCGGTTGGCCAAAAAGTTCGTTTGGGTTTTTCTGTAACATGGAAAGACCTAACAAACTTTTTCGGCCAACCCAATATTTTTCAAGTTGATGACAATTGCCCCTAGACCCTGTAGCCCAGTTAGGAAGTTAAGTGCCCAAAAGGAAGTGTTCCCACCTTCTTGTGTGTATACAGCAGCCATTAAACACAAACAAGAACCGTATGCCTCAGACCCAGGTTAATTCAACACCATGTAGAATTTTTTAAAACAACAAATTGGGGTGAAAAAATATGAAGTTTTGGTTGCTAGGCAACATCAGTACAAAGCTCTTCCCTTCTCTTCAAGAGCCTTCTCTCCATCTTCATGGACAAAAAGTCAAAGGGTCCTCAGCAACAGGCATATATTTGGTTGTGACATCAATAGACACCAAATTGAATTTTTCCTGAAAACAACATAGTGCATTGCGTCAAGCACCTCACGGTTCCAAATTACTACCCTCTGTGCACAGGATGACGTTTCCTGTTCTGAAATACTTATTTTTCTCTGCACAAACAAGTTAGATGGCTACCTTTGGGCAGTAATCGAAATAGGAGTAGAGATTTTGCAAATTCATGCACGTTTGTTCTCTCCCAAGGACAGGAGGGGCGTAGCTATGACCCATTCTCTGTCTGCGTGTCAGGCAGCTTCAGACAAAGGGAAGTCTCTCTCTCTCCCAGTCCCCTCTTGAGAAATGGAAGCTTTACCCCTGCGCCGACCTCTTTAGATACATACACTTACTCAAGTGTGAACAGAACTAAAGCTAGCAATAAGCATGGAGACCTCATCTCTGCAACAGTCTAGAACACTTTCTGCAGACCCTCTGGGTTACACAGCCTCTTGCATTCCTTTGCCCAGGTTCTCCTTTCCCCCCTTTCACTTTCAGCTTCGTTTCACCCTCTGGCCCTGCTAGTTACCTCAGCATCCTTTGCCCAACATCTATTTTAGACCTAATTCCCAGGATGAAGCTTACCAACATACTTGGAGCTCATTTTTGCTATTAGCCCCCAGCTCCAAACAAAAGGGCAACTTCCTGGAAGAGGAGGGAATGAAAATGCACCTTAAGGGGTATCATCCAAAGTGCAGCTGCCCTACAGATCCCACTAGACCTCCCCACCTCTCCCTCTCACCAGGAATTAGGATGGTCTCCATAGCATTTCCCTCTGGGACACAGAGAATTTCTCAACCTAGAGTTTCTGAAAAACTCACTATGTGTAAGACACTGTCAGAAGTGTAAAGAACATAAAAGAAGACACATTATGGTTCTAGAGGAAATAAGACTAACACATAAGAAGGCAGCCCTGACTATTCACATCATCCAATTTTGCCTTTATGAAAATTTTACAAGAGATAAGGAAGCCAGAGAAAGGGAGACAGAAGATAATTTTAGAGATGGCATTGGGCCACTTGGTGTTATCAAATGCCAGATTCCCAGTGACCCTCTTGTTGCCCAGGAGGAGGGGCAAAGGCACTTCCACAAAGGTCCCCAGAACTCTGTCCAAGGCACTTGGAAGAAACAGGGACCTGTTAATCCTAACTCTCTAGCTGGGCCTGTTTATTGATTCCTCCCGGGCCTGATTTCTGAATGTTTTTCGAGATCGGGGTCTTACTCTCAGTGCTCTCATCCCTGTAGAATTTTCCTGCTTCTTTGCCGATACCTTCTCTGATTTCCTCTCCCTCCACCCCATCTAGCTTCTGGAACTGGTTGCCCACATTAGGTGGCCTCAGCACATTCCCTCCCTGCCTGCCTTCTGTCTTCCCTCCCCAAAACATATGTTAGACACCACACTGGTAAGCACTGGAACATGAAAACAGAAAAAACATTGCCCCTGTCTTTAAGGGGCTTATCATCCAAAACGGGCAACCAACACATAAAGTTATAAGTCCCACTGAGGCTAACACCTGACCAACTTGGATGCTCTAGATTGGGCACTACATGCATGGCAACAGGTCATTTTTTTCAGTTCATTTCAGCTGAATCTGGTGCAAGCATAACCACCTATGCAGCAAAAAGCCTCCCACCAAGAAAGTTCAGTTCCTATCACATCCTTCAGGCAAAGATAATGCTTGAACTTCCCTACTTAATACAGTATTCTGAGCACAGGGCGTTTCTAGGCACAGAAAACTTGCTCATTTAAGATGTAGGATTGAAAGGCAATTCATTCAAAGGGGCTTCTGGTCTTTTGCTGTTTCTGGTCTCCCCACCTCTCCCTCTCACCCTGCCACCAACCCCGCCACATACACACACACATACACACACACACACACACTCTCTCTCTCTCTCCCAGCCATTTTTCATGCAATATGCTTTGTAAATTTCAAGGGTAATGCACAAACACTAAATATTGCTGTTGTGTCTGACTTCACTCCTATTCCCTGTGGGAATAAGACACTCTGGGTACCACAGCCCAGCACATGTGCTGCATATCCCTTTCCTTCACCTCCCCACACTGTCATGGAAGTGAGGCCAGCACCCAGGCAGAAATAAAGCCAGAACCCAGTAAAGAAGCTGTCTCTTCATCTTAGCACTGCCCAAACTTGTGTGCCCCTGAAGCAGCTTATTTTCCATTTCTGATGAGTGTTCTTGTAAGCACAGACCTAAGATCTGTGTAAAGTTAAGGCAGATTACATCCCTGGCTTCCTCTCCATCAATTTGGCTTGCTACGATGTCCCTGAAAAAATTGATTGGTCTGCCAGGATTTACACTTTATGGGGTCTCACATTATCACCCTGAAATCTGTTTTTCTCCAAGGGCTTTCAGACACATACCAGTTTCTTCAACATTTCTTCAAGTAGAGAAGTGCATCTTTGAGGATCTTCTCATCCACACTGAAATCTTACAGAAATGAGGGCTCTGTGTGTGACTGATTTAGTAGAATAAGTTCATGGCCTGAGAAAACTGCCTGCATTGCACAGAATGGTGATTAGTGGAAGTCGTGACAAATGGCATCCATCTGTATATGTTGTAAACTGGCTTAATAGTTGAACCCGAACTTTTAATTCTAAAGTAGGTAACTAATAAATAGAAAGTTTGTTCTATTAAAACAGGCTCAATTCTGAGGGCAGGAATCTCCTGAGGTGGTCAAGAGATGGCTTAGATGATTCTAGTAGCCCAAGCAGTTGCACGATAGACTTCTGAAATGCATACTATCAAGGAGCAGCAAATAATACGTCCTTCTGTTTTTGGAATCCTAGAACCAAGTCCCATTTTCCAACATGACCTAGCTCTACTGGTGTTCTTTCTTAGAATGACTAAGCTCTAAATATTTTAGTGTGAGCACTTCCAGTAGGAGAAAAGTGCTTTTTTAATTATATTTTTTTGCAATGACTGTTAGTATGAATAAATTCCTTTTTGAATACCCTAAGCTAGTTTGGGTTTTTTTGTGATTAATCTCTACACTCATCCACCAAAAAGATAGGTATGTATTTACAGCAAAGTTCAAAAATATTTTTGAAATGACTGGAATTCTAGAGTCCTAATATGTCCCATACGTACTGCTTTCCTATTGCCCTGCAAGTTTTCCTACATTAAAATATATTGTCTAAGCAGAAAAAAGTCCCTATATTGATCAAGCAGAATTCATAGAGAACTAGCCCTGTACCAGCACTTTGAGATTAGTTTGGGGAGGAATATACAAAAGAATCATATGATGTGGTATCTGTTCCTACTAAGATTACTATCTACTTGAGAAACAAAGTCAACCAATGAACTTGCTTAAGGACATTTAACGTTTAAATTGTGTGACCTTGTCCTGCTATAGCACGAGGTTAGGATGAAGAACACATTGAAAGGAACTGGAATGGATATTTGCCCATTTCAGGGATTTGCTCTGCACTTCCTTCAACCAGAGAGGACCCTGGCCAAACCTCAAAATCAAGGTCAATGCCCCCCTCTCAGTGAATCCTTCATGAGTCCCCTTGGTCAGCATTACTTATTCCTTTTGCCAAACTCGTAAGTAGCACTTTGCTTGTACTTCTGTTAAAATCATTACTTGATTCTGCTTTGATTTATAGTTAACTAGTAAATATCTATCTCTAAATATCTATCTCTCCTAATAAGCTGCTTGAAGGTATAGATCAAGATTCTCCCCCAAACCAGCACCTTGGGTTTTTTTTAATATATTGCCACTGTTCAATAAACATTTGTTGATTTTATTTACTTTTGCCATAATACGAAGATTGTACTTTCATGGAATAATTCATGTGCTGTTTTCATATTAGTGTCCTATTGACTATGGGAGTTCTAGTTGAAATAAGATATGTAAAGTTCTAATATACCTACTGTTCACCATTAAAGTACACATATTCATGTTTTTGATAATGTATTTCTTTCCCCTATACATTATGCATCAGATATTCTCCCACAGAATAAAAATGAATTCAATCCAAAAAATTATAATATGCCAATAGCATCATAAAGTTATTTTTTTCCTTCTTTAACATTCACATTTGGAAGTAAGAGCCTGGCTAAGTACAAGGAAGCTCTTAAACCATATATGACACATTTAGAATATTTTTGGGAAAAAGTTCTTTTTTTTAAAGCAGTATTATTATGTCATATTAATAATATCGAACATTTATGATACACTTACTGGTTGCCAGACACTGTGTTAAGCCTTTTACATGAATTATGTCATTAATTTATCACAAAAATTCAGATTCCAATATTTTGTTGTTGTTATCACTTATGCTCTTGCCCTGTCCTTGTGAGTTTGTCTTTTAAAAAACTTTTTGTTTCGTTTTAGTGGAATTGCTGAAGGGAAAAAATATGATGTTTGTGTTCAATCTGCCTTCTTAGCCTGACCAGAATCCAATGTTCATTAAAATGAAGGCATTTTTAGGACAGCGATCAAGAGAGCAGGCTCTGAAGACAGACTACCTGAGTTTGAATCCCTATTCTAAAAATTATTAACTGTGAGACCCTTAGATACTATTCAGAGTGAAAAAAGAATTTTAAAATGGCTTTAAATGCCTCAGAGAAATAAGAGAAAGTTTACATCCATGAAATAAAGACAGAGTGCTATTTTAAAACAAACAAACAAGTAAATATTCAAGAAACAAAAATCGCTCCTGGAAATTAGAACATAGTAAAAACACGATAGCACAAATTTAAAAATCAGTTGAAGTACTGGAAGATAAAGTTGAGGAAATCTCCTGGAAAGATAATGATACAGAAAATATGAAAGAAAAGCAAGGGAAAATTAGAAGACAAGTCTAGCAGTTGAACCTCAAATAAAGGAAATTTCATAAAGAGAGAGTAGAGAAAATGGATAGAGAGGAAGTCATCAATGAAATAATGCAAGAAAATAACCAGAACCGAAGTGCGTGAATTTCCAGAGTGCAGGGGACTCTCTTTAAAAGCTGCTGCCTGGATAACCTGGGAACATTCAGTCACACATCCAAGGGGCGCCTCTTGCTCTGGCATCCTCCTGCCTTGTGGAAATAGTCCACGATGAGTTTTGAAGCAGAAAATACAGAGCAGCAAACAACTCTGAACATTTTTCTGCCAGAGATCCTGTACCTGCTCCACACAACAGCCTTGCCAGGTGCCCTGACTGTCCCGAGTCCCATGTTCCCCTGGACTCACTCTAGGCCTTACCATGACTTCCCCAAAGGGGTTATTTTATCAGGAGAGCAGAAGCCCAACTCTGACCCAGAGGTCAACTCATTCTCCCCTAGGAACCTTCATCTGGCTGTGGCGTATCACCCCTTCCTCACACAGCTAGGGTACGCTCTCTACTCAGTTTTTCAAAATCAAACAATGTGTCACTGGGGATATATATTTGCATGATAAAACCAGAAAGAAAAGCAAGATCATTATTAACACAAAAGCCAGCGTTTGACTTACTTCTGGGGGAAGGAGGGCAATGTACTCAGGGAGGAGCAAACAGGGCAATAGCGGTGGAGGGGGTGGTCTACAGGTCTGGGACTGAGAATGTTCCATTTCTTAACCTGAGTGGTGGCTATATGGCATTCATTTCATCATTATTCTTTAACTTGTATATGTATGTTTTATACATTCTTCTATGTAAAGGATACAATTCACAGTTTAAAAAACATTAAAAATAAGATGACTGGACCTCAGGTCAGAATACATGAGGCCTATCTCTACCTCTAACTGCCCATCTGACTTTAGGCAATTCACTTCTTATGAGACCCTATTTCCTCAACTGCCAATAAAGATAATCCCTCTTCCACCCACCACAACATGGGTGCTGAGAGAGGAAACAGGACCATATAATTGAAAGTGCCTTGTAGTATAGACACTGCAAAGTAATATAAAAGCAGAGGTATTGGTATTATGGTAAGAGCCTTTGCTAGGGAGAGCTGTAAATAGAGTAACCCCATGTTAGGGCCAATGTATCCCACGCCTCCTGTGTATCCCAGAGGTTGTTATCAGGCTCTTTGTTATTCTTGGATATCCTTGGTTGGATCACAAATATTTGTTCTCTTGGGAATGACTGGGTGAAATAAAAGTTTTACCATTGACTGCTCTTTCTAGAGAGAAGGCACAAAATTTATATCCTTAGGTACATCTTAACAATAATCTTAGTTGCTGTGCTTGATCATTATGGAAAAAATCTTTGTAAACTGTTTTAGCCAAAGGACCTAAGAACAGGGTGAGTCTTGTCCATAAAACAATGTACTTGGAAGAACTTGGAGAAATTTGAGTTATGTAGCCATCACCAGGCTGCTGTTTTCTTCTTAAGTGCACTAAAGAGAAAGCCAGAAGTGGAAATATTTTTTGTTAAGAACTTGTTACAGGTTGAATTATGTCCCCCCAAAATTTATAGGCCAAAGTCCTAAACCCCAGTACCTCAAAATGTGACCTTGTTTGAAAATAGGGTCATTGGAGATGTAATTAGTTATGATGAGGTCATTAGGGTGGGCCCTAATCCATTATGACTGGTGTCCTTATTGTAGACTGAAAAAAAATTCACAACGTGAGAGTTGTGAGTTAAGTTTTATTTGGGGCAGATGAGGACTATAGCCCGGGAGACAGCATTTCAGATGGCTCTGAGAAACTGCTCCAAAGAGGTAGTGGGGAAAGTCAGTGTTATACACGATTTTAGTGAAGGGGGTACGTGCATCAAGCACACATTTTGGCAAAGGCTTGCTGCTAGTCACAAGGAGCAGATGTCACCATTGATGATGGTTTAGAGATTTTCTAGATATGAGAAGATGCAAGAATTGGGGTCATAAAATCTTCTCCTGAAAATATCTAACTATCTGAAGACCTGTTCTGCCAGTTTTTCCCAGAGCACAGAGTGCCTCATTCCTGATCTCCACCCTGAACTCCTTTCAGGGGTGTTGAAGGTCAGCGGCCACACCAGCTCATGATTTAATCCTTGTAGAGGTAGATGGCAACTGCCAATTTGTAGTTGGCATTATAAAAGGGGAAATTAGGACACAGAGACAGGTACGGAGAGAAGCTAAGGAATGTCTGAGGCTACCAAAAGCTAGGCAAGAGGGCTGGAACCCTTTCTCCCTCACGCCTCTCAGAGGAACCAACCCTGCTGACACCTTGATATTGGACTTCCAGCCTCCATACTGGGGAAAGAATACATTTCTGTTACTTAAGCTACCCAGCATGTGGTACAGCCCTCAAAATGAATACAGAAGTAAAGGGGAGACGAAAAGCATTTCTATATTGTCTGTGTGGAACCGAATCTCCCCCTTGTGAAGTTTTTCTGTGTTTTCCCTTCTGTTTGGCCTCCAGTGTCTTGTGGATCTCCCAGACCCAGAAGTTGAAATGTGAGCCATCTGCAGGCAGAGGAGGCCATGCCTGCCAAGTGTCCTGCGTGCCTTTCATTCCTATGACCATGCAAAAATTGACCTCTCCTGCATCACAGACTTAGGATATGGAAAAAACATCCAGGCTCCAGACACCTGTTTCCTCACCGTTGGTAACCATTTGTGCTGAGGATCCAGGCGGTCCAGGTTGGCCCAGCCCAATCCCACAGGGACCCTGACTGCAGCCTTCTCCCCAGCAGCGCTCAGCACCCAACCCAGAAAAGCAGCCTGCTCATCCAGCCCCAGCCCTGCACCCTCAAGTCTGCCCCCCCAATGCTGCAGCTGCTTCCCTACACAAGCCTCCCCCAAACAGTCCTTGCTGCTTTTCCTCCCCTCTTGCCATTCACCAAAATAAATTTAAAGAATGGTTCCTCGTGGTTCTCAACTCTGGCTGTATATTAGTCTCCTTTGGGGTGGTTTTTTTAAAAAAATGGAGATGTCTGGGCCTGACCCCAGATCACTTCAAGCAGAATCTCTGGTTGAGGGCTGCAGTATAATATAAATATATATTTGGTCTTCGTGCCTGGTTCCAGGCACAGAGATCCTAAAAGCCCTGGAGTTTCCTGAGTGATAGGAGTGTCTTTGTTATTCATAGCTTATTCATAGCAAGCCCCTTTGGGTCACATCTGAGTTTATGCTAATGAGGTGACTCAGGATGGGGCCCCTAGGTAGATTCAGGTTGGGGGCTGGTCACCAGAAAGACCAAACTTGGATTAGAGGGTTGGAACTTTCAGCCCCCACCCCCCAATTTCTAGAGACGGGAGGGAAGCTGGACACTGAGTTCAATAAAAGCTCTTGAGATTCCGAGAGCCCCTAGGTGAATGAACGCTTCAAGATGGTGGGACAGGTGTGCCTGGAGAGGGCATGGATTCCCCTTCCTCCGCACCTCGCCCTGTGTATATCTTCACTTGGCACTTCCTGAGTTGTATCTTTGTAATAAAGCCGTAATCACAAGTAGAGCCTTTTCCTGAGTCATTTGAGTCATTCTAGTGAATCATCAGACTTGACTACTACCCCAAATTTGTAATCAGCCAAAGTGTGGGTCACCTGGGAACCCATCTTGCAGCTGACGTAGGGGCTGTCTGGTGGGACTGAGCCCTTGACTTGTGAGATACCACGCTAACCCCAGGTGGATGCGTCAGAGTTGAGCTGAGTTGCAGGACACCCAGTTGGTGTCCAAAGAGTTGGGGAATTGGTCAGAATCGGGAAAAACTACAGGGGCAGCGGCAGTTATGAAACGTGCCACTCAGCTCTCCTTCAGAGAACCTGCAGAGGGGAGGTTATCCCAGTCGTCTGGTGGTCCCCCTGCCTCCCTCTGGATATCACCCCACATTTGTCCTGTTTACCAACTTGTCCCAATTTGCCCAGGACATTCCCAGTTTTAGCACAAAAGTCCCAGGTCCTGGCAACCCTTTCAGTCCCAGGCAAACCAGGACAGCTGGTAACTCTATGACATGTGCACCCATGCACACTGCTCCTGCCAATACCGCACCCTGTGGGCTACTAGATCTAGCTCATTCGCGCTGGATGCAGGAACCTGCTGACAGGCAACCTGTCCTCGGGCCCTTCCCGCCAGCCTGGCCTAGGTGTTCCCATCACTGTGCTGCTGCCCTGAGGCTCTTCCTACCCAACCCTTCTCTCCCTCCCCCTCTCTTTTCACAGGTGTCAGACCTGTATCATGATCTGATGGCTTTCCCTGCCCACTCCTGCTCTTCCTTTCCTCATCTTTCACAAGCATTTCTGTGAGGGGAACCACTGACCAAAGCCCCCCGCCCTGGCCAGGCCTGTTAGTAACCATTTGCATGAGTTATCTTACAACAGGAGGTTCTCGTAAGGAATGCAGAGCTAACAAGCTATCACCAACTGGAAGAATTCGGGAAAAGTCAAAAGGAGAGAGGAGACTCCAGTCCATATGTCCTACCAACCTCCCAGAATCCTCCTCGCTGGAATCCATCTTGGCTGAGCGATGCGCACACCACCAGGAAGGACCCTGAGTCCAAATGATTGGCCAGAGACAACCCGGAAACTAACCCCATGACCATAAAACCCGAGACTGCGAACGACGTGGCAGAGCAGTTTTCCTGGGTTCCCTTACCCTCCTGCTCTCTGCCCGGGCGCCCCTTCCCCATAAAGTTGCTTGCTTTGTCAGCACGTGTGTCTCCTCCGACAATTCATTTCCGAGTGTTAGACAAGAGCCCACTCTCGGGCCCTGGAAGGGGTCCCCCTTCCTGCAACATTTCCTCCAATAAACTCTTGCCTATCTATTCCTGTTTTGGCATCTGATTCTCAGAGGACCAGAACCGACACAGGAATACATTTATCAGCATTTTTTAAATCTCCTTAAGTGATTGTAATATCGGCCAGGTTTGGGAACCACTGCCCAGGTGTGCTCACTGCCAATGTGCCTTCTCACAGTCTAATGGAGAGACCAACATATGAACTCATAATTACAGTCAGCATAGAAAATGCAGCAATAAAGATGTGAGCAGAATGTTCTGGAAGCACTGAGGAAGGAGCGACTAAATTGCCCTCATGACATAGGGGAGGGTTTCAGCTTCCAGTGCTGATAGACAACAGACATATCTCTTGGGCTCTAAGTAGAGAATTCCTATTTTTCCCGTCACATCACAGCACTGTGATAAAATCATCATGTATTATGGACACAAACTCTTTGAGATGCTTTTGCTCACAACACTCCTGGCCACCAAATACACAAGGGGTTTTCCCACATCAACCAGTTCTCTCCCTCTCTGGACACCAACTGGGTTTCTGACAATTCATTTCAATTCTGACACCACCTACTCAGAGGTAGCACTGATCCCACAGGTTAAGGGCTCAGTCCCACAAGACTGCCCCTGCTTCAGACACCAATCTCAAGTCCCAGGTTGTCACCTGTGCTTCTGACTGACCAGCTAGAAACCAGGGGTTCCCACAACCCCCTGCTCGGATTGGATAATTTGTTGGAATGGTTCACAGAAAGGAAAACATTTTACTTACTATTACTGGTTTGTTATAAAGAATACAACTCAGGAACAGCCAAATGGAGGAGGTGCATAGGGCAAGGTATGGGGGGAAGTACCTGAAGCTTCCATGCCCTCTCCAGGTGTGTCACCCTCCCAGCACCTGGATGTGTTCACCAACCTGGAAGCCCTCCAAACCGTCATTTAGATATGGACGCTTCATTACCTAGGTGTAATTGATTAAATCATTGGCCATTGAGGATTAACTTGATCTCCAGCCCCTCAGACCTCCCTAGAGGTTGGGGGGTGGGATTGAAAGGTCCAAACCTCTAATCACGTGGTTGGTTCTTCTGGCAACCAGAGCCCACCCTGAAGCTCTCCGGGGGGGGGCCCTCGGAGAGTCAGCTCATTAGCATACACTCAGGTATGGGGCTTATTATAAATAACAAAAGATGCTCCTCTCCTGTCACTAAGAAAATTCCAAGAGTTAGGAGTTCTAGTGTCAGGAACTATAAACAAAGGCCAAATATTAAACAAAAGATGCTCCTATCACTCAAGAAATTCCAAGAGTTTTAAAAGCTCTGTGCCAGAAACTGGGGACAAAGACTAAATATATATTTCTTATTATATCATAATATCACACAAACTCACAAGACTCAGATTTGATTTCCAGTGAGTTCTATTGAAATCAGTAGAAAGAAAACTGACTACCTCAAATAGTCAGTACCTCAATTTGACTACCTCAAATAGCAAGAGAAAGTGGGTGTGTGTGTGTGTGTGTGTGTGTGTGTGTGTGTGTGTGTGTGTAGCCTTGCATCCATAGGGCCAAACCTGCCACGCCATCAACACACATACTTTAGAAATGTAGAGTTTTACATCAACTGTCTCCAGTAATTTCTGGTTTTCCTTTTAAAAAATGCATCACTAATTATGGGATAGTTATCCCAGCTGGAAGCCTTTTATCCTTGTTGGATACAGCCATTTCCCTGCAAGGCTAAAAACCAGATAAGTGCTATGTGTGGCATTTAAAAAGTCAAAGATTACACAAGGTCACATGTGATCACTTTTTTCCCAAATGAATGCATTATTTTGATGTTCCAGGAAAAGTGTTCTAGTACATATTTTCTTTTAGCTTCAATTATTAAGCAGTTTAAAACAGAGGGCTGCATCACATCCCTCCAGACTGACAATCTCCCAGATAGATAGCTTCACAGGAGCATAGCTAAGCAGCTCTTCATAAATGTGGGATAAAAAGAGAAGAAAAAAGAAAACACAGATATAGTCTTTAGCATTTTTCATTCTAACTGTCATCTGAAGTTGGAAGAAGAATGGCCACAGTAATTGTTTCGGGGACAAGTTTTGTTTTCTTTTGTTTTTTTATCATGGCAACATGTATAGAACATATAATTTACCATTAACAACATCTGATCCTTTTCATAGAATATAGCCCTCTGGCATCATATTGTATGTTCACATCCTGTCCCCTGACACACACACACACAGTCACTCAGGTCACTCATACACACACTCCCAACACGTGTGCACTCCTAACCTCACCTTGGGGATCCTGACACCTAATTGAAACACGACGGCCATCAGGAGGTTAGCGGACGTGAACCAGTGAGATGAAGCGTCTGTAGGGAAAGAGGACGCAAGACTTGTCCCTGTTGGGGAGAAAACAGATGCCTGAAAATCTAAAACAATGACAGGGGTTGATTTGCATAGAATTGATTTGTGGAGAAGCAGAGTACAATTGTGTTTCTTTAGCTGTCCATGGTTCTTTAGCACAAAACTAGGACTGAATGTGGAGTTTCAGAAACATTGAAGGAAACAACTGCCCACATTTGCCTCCTTCTGAAGCCACCTCCACATCTCCTGGTGCTTTTCATAAGCAAATATCTTAACATCAGAGTCTATCCTCATCTCTCTTAACTTCCAAGCATTCCTCAACCCCATGCAACCTGGCTTCATTCCACAGCACTGCCCTGACACAGCTCCTGATAATTATCCCCTAATGACCAGCCCAATGCTTTATTTTTTGATCCTCTGCCTAGTTGAAGCCTCTACAGCCATGACAAATGGTCTGGAAGCCCCCGCCCCTTAGCTTCTAGACACTACTCTCTTGCAGCTCTTTCTCTGGCTGCTTCTCCTGCTTGCCCTTGAGTGTCTGCATCCCCAGCTTCTTTCCTGGCCTCCTTCTCTTACTTATTCTACACTCTTCTTGGACAATCTCCTACATTGTCTTGGCTTCTGCTTCTATCCTTGAGGCAGGAGATAGATGGGCCCCAAGCTGAGCAGCTGCAGTTCGTCCCCTGTGTATAGACACTTCAAAATAGCAGGAGCGAGAGAGGAGCTGAGCCCTGCCCACATAAAAGATTGAGACAACATATTTCTCATTCTCGAGGTTGACCTTCTCGACTACACATGCGCAGAAAGGTTCCTCGGAGGTCAAAAAGGGAGTGATGTCAACCTACCCATAGGCCTCTTCACTAGAATCCATCTTGGCTAAGAGATACGTGCGCATATGTGGGAGACCCTGAGATAAAATAAATAAGGACTCAGAGCCAAACAAAGCAAGATGATTAGCCAAAGGAAACCCAGAAGAAATTTCCCATATGAGTGATTCAAACTACCACAAGGGCGCGACTCTTTCTCTGTGTCCGCCCGAGTGCCTAGCCACATGTACCCCTTTTCCTCCTAATAAACACTTTACTTATTTCACTACTTTCCATTTCTTTGTGGAAATTCGTTTTCTGCAAAGCCGTATGGGCCAGGGCCTTGTCACTGGACACTGGTCTAGTGGCTAGGATTCAGCACTCTCACTGCCAAGACCTGACTTCAATCTCTGGCCGGGAACGGAAATCCTGCTTCAAGCTGCTGCAGGCCGAGGCCACCCGAGATCATCCTGAGAACTCTCCAAACCATCTCCTGACCTGACTGCTCCCCATTGGTCCTGGTCTACGTCCCCAGATGCCCACTAGACGTCTCTTCCTCTCTACCTTACTAACATCACATACTGAGCATGTCCAAAACCAAACTAAAAATAAATAAATGAAACACAACAAAAATCTCTGTCCCCTGTAGTATTCTTTCTTTATATGTGTTAATGGCACTTAGTCACAGTGACAAAGTACCATAGACTCGGAGGCTTAAACAACAGATATTCATATCTCACAGCTCTGGAGGCTGGAAAGTCCAAGATCGAGGTGCCAGCAGATTCTGTTTCTGGTGAGAGCTCTCTTCCTGTCTGGCAGATGGCAGTCCTCTAACTATGTGATCACATGAGGGGGAGAGAGAGAGACACACACACAGAGACAGAGACAGAGACAGAGACAGAGACAGAGAGAGCTCTTGAGTCTTCTCTTATAAGAACACTAATCTTTTTAGATCAGGGCCACCCTTATGAACTTATTTTACCTTAATTACCTTCTAAAGGTCCTATTTCCAAATACAGTCACATTGGGGCTTAGGACTTCAACATACAAATTGTGGGACACAATTCAGTCCACAGTAGGCACCATGTCCCAAGTTAGTTTGCATCCTTGACCCTTCCTCTCCACCACAGCCATCGGGACACCCCAATTTATGAGTTGCTGGCCCTAAATTTCTCTTTAGCCCATTCCTTCCTTCCACTTCCACCTTTACACTTCCAGTTCAGGGTCCCTGGTGCCTCACCTGGGCCACTCCCTTTGGTTGAACAGCGGTTCTTCCTCTGCTGTCTTTCCACTGTGGTGCTGCCAGGTCAGCATCCCAAATAACAGACCTGGTCAGGTTATCCATAACCTGTTGGTGTCACAATGTTCCCCTATATATCCCTCATCTAACCACTCTGGTCTCATTTCCAACCGTAGTTCCCATGCACCCATGCATCATGTTCTGGCCACACTGAGCTTCTAGCTGTCCCAGCATGTGCCACCCACCTTCACACCACCTTCCTTCCTTCCTTCCTTGCTTTAGCCAGGATTTCCTGCTACTTGGAAGGAGCAAGTAGCTCATTCCTCCTTCACTTGATGAGTTCATACCCACCTTTCAGGCCCCAGTTAAATATCATCTCCAAGGAGCATTTCTCAGCCCCCTGGGCTTAGCTGTCCCAGCAGCCTGTTCACATCCCTGTTGCAGCACCTGCCGTATTCATCCATCCATCTCCCCATCAGACCTGCGGCTCCTCATGAGTAGTGACGGATTCTCTCTTGATCCTGAACACCTGAGCTCCACCCAAAACAAGTATTTGATAAACGTAAATGGAAGCGGAGTATGTGTGTGTCATGAATGTCAGGGGCAGGCAGGCTGTACAAACTTTGCACTTAACTTTTCTCACTTACAAAAGTAAGTCTTAAAATATTTTATCTTATTTAAATGTTAAAATCTTAAAAATAATATTCAAATCTTTAAAATATTTTCAATTATATATTTGTATGGACCATTTAATTCTTCTGAATACAGAATATTAGACTTTAAATACAGATGCATTCCTTTTATGTATATAATAATGCTGATATTTTAACTAAGAATACCTCCTGGGGCTTCCCTGGTGGCGCAGTGGTTGAGAGTCTGCCTGCCAGTGCAGGGGACACGGGTTCGAGCCCTGGTCTGGGAAGATCCCACATGCCGCGGAGCCCCTAGCCCCGTGAGCCACAATTACTGAGCCTGCGCGTCTGGAGCCTGTGCTCCGCAGCAAGAGAGGCCGCGATAGTGAGAGGCCCGCGCACGGCGATGAAGAGTGGCCCCCGCTTGCCACAACTAGAGAAAGCCTTTGCACAGAAACGAAGACCCAACACAGCCATAAATAAATAAATAAACAAATACTTAAAAAAAAAAAGTAAAAGTCTATTAAAAAAAAAAAAGAGCATTGCCTAAGTAGTGAGGAAAAATGAATCCCAAACTCTGTGCCCACAAAAAAAAAAAAAACAATACCTCCTGTATTATAAATCAATTTTTCCATTCTCAAAAGAAATGTATGCTACAACTAGGATACTTAATGTAGGATTCAAATATGATTTTAAGTCAATTATATAAAGGCAAGGACCATTATATTTTAGTGTCACTCAGCTTTAATATTTATTTTAGGTTTAATTTTAAAGAAACCTAAAAGAAAAAGGTTACCAACGTCCTCAATTTAAAGCTCCTCCTGGGATGAGTGGTCTGACCTCTGGTCCAGAGCACCAGGAGTTCTAAAGATTGTAGAAAAGGTGGGTTGACATTAAAACAAAAGTCTTCTTAATTAGCCAGAATAAATCTCTGTGCATTGGTGGCCACATGCTTCCAGAACAGCATCTCTTTTCACCAGAATCCTTTGAAATATCTATCGGAGGTGGAAAAGGAGACAAAACTACACAGAATCATGTGACGAAGACAGAGCAGGGAACATCAGGTGGCCTTTACAGGAATCGCCTCTTACCTATTAAGCCAGATTTTATAAAACCAAGTGGCTGAGTGAAAGCTTTTTTGTGCTATGGTGAAGAGATTCAAAGACACAGAAACATTCAGGAATCAGGACATTTCTACCACCTTAGATGATGCTTCAGTATTCCCTCTAATTAACATCATCTGGGAGCTTTTGCTTAATGATGAAGGGGAGGAAATCACTATCTCTGAAATGAGAGAAATCTCAGGCAGAACAGAGCTAGACCTCCCAGTACCGAGACTGGGTCCTGAGCAGTCCAGAAACATGGTACTTCTCTCACGGCTGAATAAGGATTTGTCCGCATCAAGGCACTGATTCTGTGAAACTAAGAGGTCTAACAACTACCAGGGCTCAGCCGTGCTGGGGAACAGGAGAGTGGCAGGGGCTTGGGTGCTCCACAGGGTGTTTGCAGCTTGGGACTCCAGCGTTTGCACCTTCCACAGGGGCAGGAACGTGTCTGGCTTGTGTTTATGTGTTGGTGTGCACCCCATGCCCTGTGCTGGCCAGATCCTGGTGGTAGATTTCTCTCTTCCTACTTCCTGCTTCCAAAACTGCTCCACACCTCACCAACGTCTCACTGCCCAGTTGCTTCTCATCCCAACGCTTTTGCCTGTGCCACCCCGATTGCCTGGAATGCCATTTTGATATTCCACCCTACCCCCTTCACCTGGCAACTTGTTGTTCAATTCTTAAAATTCGGCTCTGTCACCCCCTCCAGGAAGCCTTCTCTGACCCTCCTCCCCAAGGCTGAGTCACGGTCCTTCTAAAAGCTGTTAGGAAGACTGTTCTGTGCCTTCTGGCAGTATCTGGTGTTCATTGGCTCATAGAAGCATCACCCCAATCTCTGCCTTTACCTTCACATGGCGTTCTCCCTATGTGCCTATGTGTTTCCAAAGTTCCCCTTTTTACAAAGACACCAGTCATATTGGATTAGGACCCATCCTAATGACCTCATTTTTACTTGATTATCTCACTAAAGACCCTATCTCCAAATACAGTCACTTTCTGAGGGCCTGGATATTAGAGATTCAACGTATGAATTTGGGGGTAGGGGACATAATAATAGACCCCATTACCTGTATTTCCATAAAGCCCTCAATTATCCCAATCACTACTTTATAATTGTGCATTCAAAGGGCTATTTCCTTCACTGGGCTGTGAGTGCCTTTGCAGAAGGTCCTGTGTTCTGTGATCTTGATGTATCCAATGCCCAACATGAGAACCAAATGAGTGAATGAATGAATGAGTGAATAAGGCCTCAGAGAAGAACCAGAACATTATGAAGGAACTGTGAACAGATTCACTTCAGAGTCAACCTAAACATACATTTTTGTGTTTGTTTATGTGTACAAGATTACACATAGAAGACACATTACACACATGATATGCAGGTATGATAAGGATGGCTTAACCCCCAATCAATTCCTCCTCAATTGTATATTTGTCAAGTTTTTGCCAGCTCTGAACCAGATCCTTTCTTTTCCTTTTTTCTTTATGGTTTTATC
Source organism: Eubalaena glacialis (assembly GCF_028564815.1). Classification (NCBI taxonomy): domain Eukaryota; kingdom Metazoa; phylum Chordata; class Mammalia; order Artiodactyla; family Balaenidae; genus Eubalaena; species Eubalaena glacialis. Next base: position 12,771,230 of record NC_083731.1, on the reverse strand, counting down.
ACGAAGAGGGGGCTTCTGAAGCCTTTCTCTTTCCCACCCCAGTAAGTGGTTTCCCTGAGTCAGAGCCATTGGGTGAATGCAGAGACCTTCCTGGGGCTCCTGGAGCCTAATCCTGTTTCCATCACTATTTCTGTTCCTGTTGTCTTTGCACAACTCCAACGCACTGAACTTGTCCTTCCCCTGGCGCTGCCCTCGAGCACTTCTTGCTCCGCTAGCTCCTCCCCCAGGGAGGTTTGGACAGGAAAGGAAGTGCTCTCAGGCAGAATTCTGCCCAGAAGATCATCCCATCCCCACATTGCTTGGAAATTGTTGGTTCCATAATTATTTCCCAAGTCTAACTGCAAATATTCTCACAGCAAATCCAGAGACCTCAGACCCAGCCACTCTGGGGAAATGGCAGCTGACCTGGCCCTCAGATGTGGATAAACTCTCCAGCTCTTTCATTCCCACAACATTTGGGTTACAAGCACTTAGAATTTTTTCAAAAGCTCTGAGCCATCTCCACATTTGAGTTTGCTCCGGTGGTCCATTCTTAGTTATTCTCAGTCCTTATCTATGTTATTTACACCTCTGGGAGTTTTTCTTACCGGCCATTAGAAGGGCCTGGCATCCCAACACAACACAGTCAGATGCAGAAAAGAAGACATACGTGCATGTGTGTTTGAGTTTTAAAATTATATTGTGGCCTGATTCGTACAAGTATTTTTAATAAATATACACCATTACATTAAAATTCAAGAACAAGAATTGCGTCCTGAGTGTCAGCGTGGCTCTGAGTTCCTAGGAGTGAATGGAAACCTCAGTCCATTTGGAAACCTGCTCTAAGCTTACACAAGGGCGAGTGGAGTTAACCCTTACAGGGACTTAACCTTGGGCTACCTCCAGAGGTCATGCGTAGAAGGTTTGAATCCCACCCTTTTCTCTGCTGCTTCCTAGCAGTTGGACCTTGGGCAACCTACCATAGTTCTATTTCTCCTCTGCAAAATGGCCATATTAATAGCAGCTAATGCATAGGGTTCTAATCACTAAACAAGAGAATACCTCACACTTAGAGCTTACTCGGTACCTAATGGCACATGACAAGCCCCGAATAGATATTAGTTAAGATGATTAATGTTAGGTCTGTCTGGCTCAGTGTCCGTACTCTTGAAGATGTCTAAGAAATTTTTCTATAGGTTTTTATTTTCTGCATTTTCTCTTTTCCATGATTATGGATGATCAAAATGCCTTATAGCACATGGTTGTATAAAATACATGCCAAAATACAAAATAAAAAATACAAGTAAATCCTGTCTGTTTTCTAAATATCTCCTGTTTCCCATCACTTTATACTGCCCCTACCACTACAACTGTAATTGAAGCTGCCATCACCCCTCAACCCAGACTGGTTTTTTTTAAACATCTTTATTGGAGTATAATTGCTTTACAATGGTGTGTTAGTTTCTGCTGTATAACAAAGTAAATCAGCTACACATATACATATATCCCCATATCCCCTCCCTCTTGCGTCTCCCTCCCACCCTCCATATCCCACCCCTCTAGGTGGTCACAAAGCACCGAGCTGATCTCCCTGTGCTATGCAGCTGCTTCCCACTAGCTATCTATTTTATGTTTGGTAGTGTATATATGTCCATGCCACTCTCTCACTTCGTCCCAGCTTACCCTTCCCCCTCCCCGTGTCCTCAAGTCCATTCTCGACATCTGCGTCTTTATTCCTGTCCTGCCCCTAGGTTCTTCAGAACCATTTTTTTTAGATTCCATATATATGCATTGGCATACGGTATTTGTTTTTCTCTTTCTGACTTACTTCACTCTGTATGACAGTCTCTAGGTCCATCCCGGACTATTAACCCAGCACCATTCTAGATGCTGTCTCTTGCCTCCAGCCTATGCCCTAACAGGCAGCCAGGTGGACCTTGTTCAAATAAAAGTCATAGGATTTCTTTCCTTCGCTCAAAGCCCTTCCATCATGCTTAGCATATAAACCAGAGTTCTTTACGGAGGTCTCCCAGACGTTGCATTATCTGTGCCTGGCCCACCCCCCTTGACCTCGCCTCAATGGGCTGCAGTCATACTGGACCCTCCCTGTCCCTTGAACCTGCCAAGAATAATTCCATCTTTGGCCTTTTTTTTCTTTCTTTTTTCTTTTTTTTTTAAATTAAAGTATAGTTGATTTACAGTGTTGTGCCCATCTCTGCTGTACAGCAAAGTGACTCAGTTATCCACATATAGACATTCTTTTTTTATACTCTTTTCCATTCTGGTTTATCACAGGATATTGAGTATAGTTCCCTGTGCTCTACTGGAGGACCTTGTTGCTTATCCATTCTAAACGTAAGAGTTTGCATCTACCAACCCCAAACTACAAGTCCATCCCTCTCCCTTCCCACCTCCCCCTCATCTTAGGGCTTTTCTGCCTGGAAACTTCCTCCTCGACAGATCTGCATGACTCGCTCCCTTGTCATATCCCAGTCTCTGCGCAGACATCCCTCCCCAGGGAAATCATCTGAGACCCTATGTAAGATAGCATTCTCACCCTCACTCTCTTTTTTTTTTCTTTTTTGGCCTCACTATGAGGTGTGTGGGATCTTAGTTCCCCAACCAGGGATAGAACCCGCGCCCCCTGCAGTGGAAGCGCGGAGTCTTAACCACTGGACCGCCAGGGAAGTCCCGAGTTCTCACTCTCTAACCTCTTGTCCTGCTTTAGCTTTTTTCATCTCTAACATGTAAAGAATATTGGGAAGTTTGAACCAAGACTGCGTGAGGATTTTGATGGAAAACCCTTGACGTGACTTCATTTAAGCAAGGGTGTCACATTAGAAGCATGGTGGTTTTTTTAAAGATTACTTCTCCTGCAGTGTGAAGTCGTGATTGGATAGTGGGGAGACCAATTAGCCAACTGGTTCAGCAGATTAGAAAGGTATTATGGTGGCTTAAAAAGTGCAGATGGAGAGATGTAGGTGTATTTGAGAGACAATTAGGAGAAAAATTAAGTCAGCAATGGGTTGGCAACATGGAGGAGTGAGATGAAGCAGCGTGGATAGCTCACAGTTTCTCAACAAGAGTGCTGAATAGCCAATGGGGGTTTCTCTAAGAAAGAGAAAATTGGAGGAGGAATAATTTTGGGGAGAAGATTACGAGTTTGGTTTGGGGCATTTTGAATTTGAGTTGCTTGTAAGATATTAAAGAGAAGATACCTGTAAGCAGTTGGATATATGGGTCTGGATCTGGAGATATAAATTTAGATTTCATAGGTATGTTAAACATAATTGATGCTTTGGAGATGGATAACGTCACCTAGAAAGACATCATAGACTGAGAAGACAGCGGTCTTAAAAAACTGCAATATTTACAGCACCGCTACAATAAAATGGATGAGGGAAAGACACTAAGAAGAAGCAGCTTAAAAGGCAGATGGGAAACCTGGAGAGGGTTGTGACATGGAAAACAAGGGAAGAAAGTATCTACCAGGAGTAGAATCAACAGCCATGAACATTGCTGAGTGTGTGATCATGAAAAGTCCCCATCGGATTTAACAGATGGTTGGTCATGTTAGTGGAACGGAGTGAGTGAAACTAGATGAAGTGAAGAGAGTCAGCGGGGGATGAAGAGAAAGAGATCTCTTTCAAGAAGTTTGGTTACAAAGGGGAAGCAGGAAATAGCTCATAGCTGGAAAAGTGAGTGAAGTAGAGATGTGAGCATGTTTAAGTATGAATGGGGTGGGTGGGCGATTCAGTAGAGAGGATGTGCTTTGGCAAGAGACAGAGCTGGCTAGAAAGACCAGGAAAATAAGCCCAGTGAAACAGGATGAGTCTAGAACAGATCTCTGGGGGATAAGGTCCAGGGCCTAGAAGACAAGATATCTAGCAAGAGCAGGACTAGCCATCAAAGTTAATGGACTCTGGTCCAAGGGCAGAGCCATTGGTTCTGCTTTTCACTTCCTGTAGATCCCATCAACAAATAGTAGTGCATCCACTACACACCAGCCATGATCCAGGGGAGAGGTAGTTCTGAGGCCAAAGATGGATACGATCCTTAATTTAGCAGACGTGGAAATGCTAAGATAACTTCACATTAAGGAAGCAGCACCTTTGCAAAGGAAAGGAAACTCAGGATGAAACAAAGGAGTGGAGAAATGGATAAGAGAACAGTAACCCAATATTTAAATTATGAAGTCTTAAGATGGAAGTAAGGAATTGCAAGACAAGCACGTTCTGGAAATATGTTATTACAAGTAGGTTCTGAATTGGCTGAACAAGTCTCTACCCCAGTTTGGTAATTAGTTTGCTTATTTAAGAAGTTACCACATCTCAAATTGGTTCAGGCACCAAACTAGGATCTGTGTATGATAAACCAGTCAGAAACAGTCTCTTCTGTCATGGAGCTTACACTGTGATAGAAAATAACAAATACAGATAAACATATAATTTCCAATAGAGACAAGTACTCTAAAGAATAAAAGAAGGTGTTAGGAGAGAGTATAATACAGGGGGTCCTTTAGAGTGGGTAGTCAGGGAAAGTTCTCCTGCAATAGTGACATTTAACTGAAGCCTGAAGGATGAAGGATGAAGGGTAGTGAATTTGGTGAAGAAAGAGGAAAGACTATCCCAGAATTCGGGAGCTCACAATCCAACTGAAAGAGATGTCTTGACCCACAAGTCTGAGACCCTACTGGTGGTCCCTTTAAATGACCCACCATGTTAAGTGAACAAGAAATCTTATTTATTTTTCCTTCCCTGTCTTCAATTTGAAGCTTTCCTCAGACAGCTCATATCGTCTTGCCCATGATTTAAAAAGAAGAACAAGAACAGTCAGGATGTATCTGGCTGCAGCGTGTTCAGCCAGCACTGCAACAGTCAAAACAACGACAATTCCCACGGCAGAGATTGTTTTCTTTCATTTGATCCTAGCCTATCATATTTCAAACTCAAATGGCCTGAGATTTTGAGACCAGAACCTCCCATGTCCCTATGTCTGAGCCCAAGGTTTGGACTGATGGTGGCCCACATGCTGACAGTGTGGTCACCTGGCAGACAGAGGTCACCATACACTCTACTTCAGCTGGGAAAGCACGTAGGTGGCGTTCACCCCTCCCTCCGCCCTTACGCTGCTCTGATCATACCCCCAATGCCTCCCACATTCTGGCCTTTGGAGGAGTAGAAATAACAGATAGAACTGGGAGTTAGGGAGAGAGCAGATAAGAAAGTAACAATAAAGGAAAACATATCATGACAAGAAGGGGATAAGAAAAGAGCAGGGATGGGAGTATTCCATAGGAAATTGAACCTACTCACAACAGGGGAAGAAATATTTAAAACAACAATAGACAGGTTTTTCGGGGCTTCCCTGGTGGTGCAGGGGTTAAGAATCCGTCTGCCAATGCAGGGGACACGGGTTCGATCTGTGGTCTGGGAAGATCCCACATGTCTCGGAGCAACTAAGCCCGTGCGCCACAACTACTGAAACCTGCACGCCTAGAGCCCGTGCTCCGCAACAAGAGAAGCCACCGCAATGAGAAGCCCGCGCACAGCAACGAAGAGTGGCCCCTGCTCGCAGCAGTTAGAGGAAGCCCTCCCGCAGCAACGAAGACCCAACGCAGCCAAAAATAAATAAATAAATTTATTTTTTAAAAAATAGACAGGTTTTTCATATTCCTTTACTCCTTCCCTCAAGTACACATATGTACACCTGGGCCCAAAGTAGACAAATTGCTATTGTACAAGAGCCTGTAAGAAGATTCTCTATATTCTGCTCAAACCCCAAAACACTGAGCCCATGATCCAAGTTAGACTACGCATCTGTGTATATCAATATGTTTATTTTGCTTCTTTCAGTAACACAACCCCCAAGACATCATACTTTGTGCACTCGTTTGGAAACGCACCGGCATAGTCTGCCTTTCCAATGTTCTCAGGCACTGCCCAAAACTGCCAGGCTCACATTGCTCTCCAATACGGGAGGCTCCAATATTTCCTTCATGAGGATCTGCTTTGATGTTGTCCTTGCAGGGGGGAGGGAAGGAGGAGAGAGGGAAGGAAGAAGAGAGTAAGGAAGTGGGGGGAGGGAGATCAGTCTTTGACAGGGAGGCTGAAGGCACACATTGGAAATGAGGATGACGCTTGACCAGCTATGATTTTGACATCAATCAATAGATTGCCATTGGCCTGTTGGTGACAGCTGCTCTATTTACTCTGTACCTCCCCCCAGTCCCACACAGGGCCCAGTGTGGTGCTCTGAATGGGGTTCATTTACTGAGCACCCCCCAGGCACTGCACTCAATGAGGTACTGTTCCAACTCCCACAAAGTCCACCCTCTGAAGGGGAAGAGAGATGGACATTGACAACCACCTAAAAAAACTACACAGTTCTATTGAACATACAAATATAAATCCATACACATTCAAACACTCACTTTTCTGCCCCAGTTTCCACTTCCCATTACTGGAGAATTAGAAAAGCATGTTCATCCCTCTGGATAAGACAAGCCCTTTAGCCCCAGGGGTTCTGCTCATTACAACTATTTAGGGTGGCCCTGTTCATCACACACACTGCACATCTAGAATCCAAGGGAAGAGGGTATGGGGTTTAATCTGGATTCCGAAGAGTACGTACAGTAGCATCTCTGGATACATTGTCTGTTAATTTACAAAAAAAAAAAAAAAAAAAAGAGGGATAAAAACTGAATATCCCTTTGTGTTTTGTTTTTTTTTTCAAAGCACCAGTTGAAGCTTCCAAATGCTAAAAGAATTTTTTGTTAATGTTTTAGAGACCTGTCTAGGCACCTGCATATGCTAATGGATATTTCTACCTAATCCAGATGACAGAGTTCCACATCCCTCATAAAGAAAAGTTGCTCTATTGTGGTACTCTGTTTTACTAATTCAGAAACCCGACATTTCTGGAGGAGCAGCGACAAGTAATTTCACAATAAATTTTCTAAGACAAAATACTCTGCTCTATGGAGCTCAGGAGTAATTTAAAGGGAAGATAAACAGTTCCGACATTTAATGGGTAAACAAATGTGGCAGGATAATTTATTGAGATATTAATTTGTGATTTTTTTTTTCTTGCTCCCCTAGGAGCTTGGAAAGATGGAAGGAATTGTCCTTCTCCCAGGTGAGAAGGTGGGCATGTTCTAAATGTGGACGCCTTTGCCTCTGTCATTAACAGTGTCTAGTTTCGAGACCTACAATCAAGGCTGCAGAGCAGTCATCAGCGTAAAGAGCTACACGTACAGAGAGCAGCAAACCCAGAGTGGCCAGGGTTGGGGGACGGAAGGAGGGGTAGAGGTTCCCCAAGATATGGGAAGGGAGGGGATCATGGTGATTCTGTAAGGGGCAGAGATCAGTGCTCGTGGCATCTCAAGAGTATTGGGGGACCAGGAGGATCTGGAGGAAAGATGGTCCCCAGGTTTCCCTAAACAGCTTCATCTGAACTACCTTGGTTATGGGCAATCGATGTTGCAATCCCAGCCTCATTCCCAGTGTTATCCTTGGTCATGAGAATTCTGAACCTAAATTGGTCCAGGCTTCACTCCCCAGCGGTACGTTCTGCTAAACAACCTTAGGTTAAGATACAAAGATTGGCCACAAATTCTTTGCATCTCTTCCTGTGAAGAGGTGAAGTCTGTACTGCTCCATCCTCTGAATCTGGCCTTGGCCATGTGACTCGCTTTGGCCAACGGAACACAAGAGGAAACTTGAAAAGTACCTGTTCATTCGGAATTGTCGTCTCTTGCTGCTTCTGGAGCACAGTCCTCGGGTGCAGAAGCCTGGGATTACCTGCTAGATGCTGGATAAACATAGCCCAGTGGTCCACATTCCCAGAGCCGCCCACCAGATGTGAGCGAGGCCGCTGGGACCAACATCCCCAGGTGATCCATCCCCGGGTGACCCAGCTGTGCAGCCACAAGAGCGAGGTCATTAAAGACCAGTGGAAGAATCACTCAGCTAAACTCAGGCCAAATTGGCAATCTACAGAAGCATGAGATAAGGTGTGGGGAGGTTCTTCATGCAGCGATAACTGACACCAGGTTTTAACAAGACAGCATTCTAGGTACCTTCTACTCCAATAGCATCACACAAGTCATGTTAAGCCTCACGTAGAACAGCTACCACAGGAGCCATGCAAAAGCCCAGGTACCAAATTAGTCAGGGATTTCCTACAAGCTGACAGCTTTCTCAAGCCACAATATGCTTTGGGCACAGATTTTTTTTTCCCCAGAGAGTCAGGTGAGAGCCTGTGTTAGTGATTTCAGCTCACACTGTGGCCGCTGTCACCCATCTCCCTTCCTTGCCCTGGACTGTCTTTGCCCTGTGAGCCTTGCCAATTCCTCCATGAGAGTAAATTCACTGCCATGGCCTGACCTGGAAATGGGCCTTGAGCAGAGCCACTGTGGCCTACCGATACTTTCTCTTAACTTGGGGTCTCCAGGTGTTATGGGTGGACATGTGTCCCCCCCCCAAATTCATATGTTGAAGTCCTAACCCCCAGTACCTCGCAAAGTGACCTTATTTGGAAATAGGTTCTTTGCAGATGTAATTAGTTAGATGAGGTTGTACTTGAGTGAAGTACAACCTTATCTTTATAAAAGGGGGAAATGTGAACACAGACACACACATGAAGATAAAGTCAGAGATCAGGGTGATGCATCTACCAAAGACTGCCACGAAGCCACTAGAAGTGAGGGGGGAGGCCTGGAACTGGTCCTTCCCCAGCAGTTTCCGAGAAAGCATGGTCCTGCTGGCACCCTGATATCGGACTTCTAGCCTCCAGAACTGTGAGACCATAAATTTCTGTTGTCTAAGACACCCAGTTTGTGGTACTTCACAACAGCAGCCCTCACAAACTAATACACATGAAGAAAGTGTTAGGGGTTTCTTACCACACCGAAAGATCTAGATTTCTTTAAACAAATTACGAGTCACTCCCTCAGCTCCCTGGTTTGCTAAGCAATGTGAAAAAAAAGGTTCTGTCAAACACTTTCCCCAGGTCAATGGCTATGAACTAGCCACTCACATAAGTGACTTTCCTTGGAAAAAAGTAATTCTGATGAACCTGGAAGACATTAAGTGAAATAAGCCAGTCTCGGACAAATACTGTGTGATTCCACTTAGATGATATATCTAAAATTGTCAGACTCACAGAAGCAGAGAATAGAATGGTGATTGCCAGAGGCCAGGAGGAGGGGTGAGAAATGGGGAGATGTCCAACAGCTATAAAGTTTCAGTTATGCAAGATGATTAAGTTCTAGAGAGCTGCCGTAAAACAGCGCTTATAGTGAGCAATAAAATGCTGTGCACTAAAAAATTGTTGAGAGGATAAATATGTTGTGTTCTCACCACACAAAAGGGAAGGGGGACACAAGGAAAATTTTGGAGGTGTTGGATACGTTTATTCCTTTGATTGTGGTGATAGCATCACAGTGTATTCATATTTCCAAACTCATCAAATCATATACGTTAAACATGCAAATTTTGTATATCAATTATACCTCAATAAGCTGTTAAAAAAAATAATGCTGCTCCAAGGTAACTAATGGTCTCTTGTATCCAAAATAATAATGGCGTAACTTTTCTTAACTTTAATAGCAACAAATGTCACTTTACATATATTACCAATTTAGATTATATGCTTCATAAGTGTGTCTTATTTAACTACAGATTCCTCTGTTCTGGAAACGCTGGAGAAGGAAATCTTACATCTGCATTTAATTATGCCAGATTTGAACACCATTTTTGACAAATCAGAATTTCTCTGAGCAAATTATTTTTTGTTTCAGCACTTGCTTACACGATGTATAAATTTATATCGAAAGTACCTCCCTACTTAACAAGAAAGAATATAAATGAATTAATGAGGAATTTGACTCAAGAAGTTAGAGAAAAATAACAAAGCAAGCCAAGTATAAGGAAGACAATAATAATAATAAAAGCATGAATTAATAAATTATAATAGAGAGGTGGTACAATTGCTAAATGTATGCAAGAGCTATTATTCTCTTTAAGAAAAAAATAAAGCACTAATTTGGCCAAAATATTTTTTAAAGGAGAAAAGGAAAGCAGGAAAAAAATAGAAATAGAAATGGGTAAAGTAACACAAATACAGAAAAAATTAAAGATTTAAGAGTTTTAACTCTGCCTATAGCTAAGTAAATTTGAAAACATGGGTAAAATGGATGCTCTTCTGAGAAAATGGAAATTACCAAAATTGAAGTTATAACAGATAGAAATCTTGTTCTCACAGAATCATATCCTTGGAAGAAATTAAAATTTTTGTCACACTGCCTCCTCCTAGTAAAAAGTGCCAGTTCTGAAGTATTCTGAAGAATACAAGGTGTATTCTTTCAAATCTTCAAGGTTTGAATTCTAATACTGTTTGTACTTTGCCAGAGATTAGAGAAAGCAGGAACATTTTAAAATCATCTTTTAAAAAGCAAGAATAAGACTTCTGCTCAAGTTGGAGTACTAAAGAACAAAATTATTCTCCTAAAAAAAAACCAAAAAAAGAAACAGACAAATTATATCAATCAATAGTTTTCAAGACAATAGACCCTCAGGAATGAAGGCCAGTGGTCCCTGAGAGATGGGATATAAATTAAATGAGTCCTATGATTTCCTAACTTACTGCCTTGAAAAAATTTCCAGGCCACAGTGCAGGGTAGAGAAGACCAGGTGGAGCCCAACAGATTCCCTAAAGTGAAGAGATGATGCTGAGTGCCCAGAGAGACCCAGGTGGTTAGAGCTTGCAGGAGAGAGTACTAAGAGGAAAATGGAGAGAAATTCTGTCTTTACCTGCAGATATCCAATAGTTCCAGCATCATTTCTTGAAGAGGTTACCCTCTCTTGTCTGAATCACCTTTGTTCTTTATTGTAAACCAATTGTCCATATATGTATGGATCTTTTTCCTGACTTTCTGTTCTACTTCTTTGATATGTCTATCTTTACACTAATACTACATTGTCTTTATTCCTGTAATTTTGTAATAATTCTTGAATCAGGCAGTATTATCCCTCCACCTTTGTTCTTTGTCAAATTTGCCTTGCCTATTTCTTGCATTTAACAAAAATCTATTCCTGCTATTAACTCCCCCAAAACTAGGCCTAGGAAAGCACTTCCACATGATAAAAGGCATCTGTAAAAAACCATTACAGAAAAGCATATTCAATTCAATATATGAAAAAGACTTCTGGGAAAGACCTTCAAAAAATGGAAGAGGGGAACTTCCCTGGTGGCACAGTGGTTAAGAATCCACCTGCCAGTGCAGGGAACACGGGTTTGAGCCCTGGTCCGGGAAGATCCCACATGCCGCGGAGCAACTAAGCCTGTGTGCCACAATTACTGATCCTGCGCTCTAGAGCCCGAGAGCCACAACTACTGAGTCCGTGTGCCACAACTACTGAAGTCCACATGCCTAGAGCCCGTGCTCCACAACAAGAGAAGCCACCGCAGTGAGAAGCCCACACACCGCAATGAAGAGTAGCCCCCACTCAACACAACTAGAGAAAGCCCACACTCAGCAAAGACCCAACGCAGCCAAAAATAAACAAATTAAAAAAAAAAAAAAATGAAAGAGGCTCCCTTATGAGGTCGTGAGTTCCCTGACACAGCAAATGTTCAACAAATGTTATGTAGCCCCTTGTCAAGGCGGACCACCCTACTTAAAATGGCAACACCTGCCACACCCACTCCACTATCCCTAGTTTCCTTCCCTATATTATTTTTTTCATAGCACATATCACTTTCCACTCTATCACATAATTTAATCATGCACCTGTTTTATTATCGGTCTCCCTCTACTGAATGTAAGCTCCTTGAGGGCAGGGTTTTTATCTGTTTTGTTCACTATTGTATCCCCAGTACTCATGGTAACCACTTAGTCAATATTAGTTGACTGATCAATAGGTTGGGAGGTTGAACTCTGTGACCTCTAAAGTCCCCGACAAAGCTAAAATAAAATATTTGTGAGCCTATATTTGGGGACTTCTCCCACTTCTGTTTCTCCACCTCTACCCAAGAAAAATCACTTACCCAGTTTTCACTTCCCGTAAGTCTTGGGATGGGCGTCCTTTATCACACGTCTGAGGCAAGCACGGCACATCCAGCGCTAACCTTGGCCAGCCGACCGTCTGCTGGCAAGGAGTTCTCCAGCCATGATTGGCTATTAAATCTTAATCACAGCCTTCTCCTGCAATCAAGACCTTTGATTAACTCTATTCACAGACCTGCAAGGTCAAAAAATGAGGAGGTGGAAAGAGCAGAGACATCAGAGGGTAACAATCATATCCAGCTCCATAACTTGTCCTGAGCGACAATTTCATTTCCCATCAGCCCCTGAGTGATGATGCACCAGGATTCTCACTCTCCTGTCATGCACCTTCCCTCTCAGAGATTTTTCTGCTCTGAGCCCCACTGCCAACCCCTGTTCCCGGTGGGGGAGAAGCTATCACCAAGAGAGGATCCGAAAAAGCAAGCCAAGCCAAGAGTGTATGCGGTCAGGCAGGAGGGATTCCTTCTCAGTTAAACACCTTAGTGATGTAAGATGGGAAATCAGCAGTTTCAGAGGCCACCACTCATGACCTTGTGTGTTCCTTACAGGGGTACAATTTCCCCCTAAAATTAAAGCATTGCTTTCAGCTTCCTTAGCAGAATTTTGACTGTTCTTGGAAGCAGCTGTCTGACCACATCTTGATGCTGAGGCTGAGATTGAAGCTCTTCATTCCCTCTCTGCCTCTTCTATGAGCCCACCATCTGGGATATTTTGGTTTTGAACCTCACTAAGAAAACTAAAGTAGCCACAGCTGAAGCCACTATGTTGTAAATGTTTGGCGACCATTCAGAGTCTTCTGTGATCTAACCAGTTCTCATTAGATCACATCCTCCACAAAGCACTCTGAGGATAGTGTATCTTGAAAGAAATCTACAACTCTGGGCAGAGCAGAGCTTCAAACGAGGCCCCCTCAAAATGATCATGGGCTTAGCGGTAGCTGAACCTCGTCTGATGGGAATCCAGAAAGTCTTCGGAAAAAAAGTAGCTTTAGAGATAAGTCTAAAAGAAGGAGAAATATTTCAACAGGTGGAGATGGGGTGTGAATATAAAATGTTCATCTAAGCTTCTCAAACATTCACACCCTGAAATGTGTTGGGCTTAATTAATTCAGTCTAAACCCCTCATTTGCCTCTTTTCTCTCTGCTTAAGTTACAGTGAAATAGGAACGCTGTGTTCCTGCTTCCTCCCACTGGTTCGTGGAAGCGGAATGCCTGGGAACAGAGGGACAATATTGAGAGCGTGAGTCGCAAACTCCACTCTCTACCCCATGGCTCTGGCTGTGGAATACCGCTCGTCAGCCTCGGACAAGAGCGCTTCACAATTCTGATGTTTTTGCACTGAAAATACGCTTAAGCCAAATAAGTTTTGCAAGATTGCTCAGGCAGGACAATTATATTTAGATTAGTCCAAAAGGCATCATTTATTAACAGCAGCTCGTGGTGCCTTAATCACAGGTCACAGACAGCAGCTGGGTTTAGGCACGTCTTACTCTGTATTCAGTTTCCCAGCAAAGTCAACGCAGTGCCTCGTCACAGACAGCAGAGTCCGCACTGGGACTGTCCAGGAGACCCAACCTTCCGCCCTAACCTTGGCACTTTTCATCTGGATGATGCCAGGAAAGGCAAAATGATGCCGGTGTTCTCTATGTGTTCGTTAATTAGCTCCACAATTAAGACATTGTCATCGACAGTTGAACAAATGGCAATGGCCCTTCTCATTTCATTTGAAATCAAGATAACTTTTGAACAATGTCATGTCCAGAACATACCACCAGGACTGAAAACACGTACATTATGCAGTGTCTCGTCTAATTGCAGCATAAGGATACCCAAGGGTTTGTGGACATATTTTCATGGAGCCACAAGTTCTCTGATTTTGTTTTGTTTTGGAGTATGTTTTCACTTCAATGCTTATATTAATGTAAATATGTCCTCTGGGTAATCACTGTGTAACCTATTATCTCCCCAGATGTTATTGTTCCTGTTTGCATTTATATTTTAGAGTTCCGTTGGAGACAAGGAGAGCTATCCAAGCTAATGAGAAAAGAAGTGCGATTAATCCATAAATGAAGCATTATTGCCAAATGAGAACAAATTAATACTGAAATGACCCACTAGACACATGAAGATTTGTCACAGTTTAAACAGAAAAAAAAAGTGGTGGGAAAATTGATTAGCCACACAGCCCATGGGGGTATAGGCACAGGAAGCTTATTATTTATTTGCGTATCTACATATGTTTGATTTTAATCAATCAAGTAAAAGAGCTTACAAATGAATGTTTAAAAACTAGGTTGACAACATTCATTGGATGTGTTTATTCCTTGAGTTTAGCTAAAACTAAACTGCTATTCACCACCTGAATATGGTAGTAAGTTCCTAGTTTTATGTCTGCATATGTCTAGGTAAAGTAATAAAAATACTTAAATGATTTAAGTCAAAACAAAAACTCTCCAAAAAATTCTATTACCCTTTTGCTCCAATTTGAGAAATAATAAAATATGCCTAATCCTTTCGATTTGCCTAAAATGTGATGGGCCATATTTTAACCATTCTAATTAAAAGGGAAGAGTGTAGTATAATGAAAGGGAAAATGGTCAAGGAGCTAGGATTTCAAATCCCAACTATGCCATCGAAAGGCTGAGAGTCCTTGAACAAGCCACTTTAGCCTCTCTGGACCTTGATTTTATCATCTGTGAAATAAGAAGGTCTTAGTAGATGATTTTTTCAGGTTCCTTCCAACTCTGAAATTTTATGGTTCTGTTTGTCCTTTATTCTGAAGATAATAGCTGGCTCGCAAATGCCTGCCCTCTGCTGGCCGTAGCCCATTGTTGCGGTCCTGACATCCACCAAGTATGATTGATGGTAAAGGCGCCTTGACTGGCCTAGTCTGCATCTCTTTTCCATCCTCTTTCTCTTATTTTCTCCCTTCTCAGATTCTTCTGTTGAAGTCAAGTGATTACTAGAGATGCCCTTCCTGGTTGGTCTCATCTCTACCCTGTTCTTAGCAAAGAGCTACAACAAGTAGGTTCATCCCACAAGGTCCCCACCCCCACCCCCTTCACTGCCACTGAGAGCAGCTCATCTTGAAACTATTCAGCACCTATGGGGTGACGTAAAGTGTGTGGTAACTCACTTCCAGGACGTCCCCAGCGAAGCCCACTTCCTGACATCACACCCTGGTGTCATCCCTCCCACACCAACTAGGGCTGACCTGTCTAACCAATAGGATATTACAGAAATGACAATGGATGACTTCCAAGACTAGGTCATAAAAGAGAGCTGCTTCCATCTTGCTCACTCTTGGATCACCCCCCCCCCCCCGGGGAAAGGAAGCCAGTCACTATGTCTTGGGGACACTCAGACAGCCTGTAGAGAGTCCACGTGGTGAAGAACTGAGGCCACCAGCCAACAGCCGTATGAGTGAGCCATCTTTGAGAAAGATCCTCTAGCCATTGTCAAGTCTTAAGATGACTGCAGCTCTGGTCAGTGTCTTGATGCATCCTCATGAGACAGAAACACCCTTGAATTCTTGCCTTGAATTCTTGACCAACAGAAGCTGTGTGAGATAACAAATTGTCTGTTGCTTGAAGCCACTAAGTTATGGGGTAATTATTTATACAGCAATATATATCTAATACAACAGACAAAGCTCTCAAGGTATCTTTTATGGAAACTGGGGAAGATTTTGAAGCCTCAAGGAGCCTCCGATGTTATGCCCCACCTAAGGTCAGCCTTACCCATACGTCCTAAGAAAGAGAGTCTAGAAGTCCTCACAGGATAGTTACAAATAGCTATGTATGAAGGCAAATATGACTAAGTATATTTTGGTAATTCTCTGGCCAACTGGACAGATAAACACACTGTAGAATTATGACATAAGAAATTAGTGTATACAAAAAATTTAAATCCATAAGTAAAATTACTTGGCAGTTTTGGCAATGAGGCTTACTAAGACAAAAGTAACAGACCTAGAAAGAATGTGTCTGTGTTTGTGCATGCATTCAGAGGGTGGGGGAATGTCCATGTATGTTGGGATGTAAGGGAAGGATGAATACAGAAACCAAGACTGATAAAGATGAGGCTGAGGAAATGGCCAACGTGGTAGGGCCAGTCCCTGTATAGGGTAAAGAAAAAGTCCAACCTGCTGTGTCCAAAGGAGCATGGCCAACCTACTTGCTTGAGGAAGACATCAATATCCAGGAAGGTTTTATCTGAATGATGAGACATCAGCACAGAGAACTATACTCAATATTTTGTAATAACATGTAAGGGAAAAGAATCTGAAAAAGAATAGATAGATAGATAGATAGATAGATAGATAGATAGATAGATAGATAGATAGATAGATGATAGATAGATGATAGATAGATAGAGATACCTGAATCACTTTGCTGTACACCTAAAATTAACACAACATTGTAAATCAATTTAAATTTAAAAAAATTAATTGCATAGAAACCTGAAAAAAAATAATTAATTTAATTAAAATGAATGGTGAGACATCACAACAGCTATTCAGGTCTTAGGCAATCAGGCCATCAACAGACCATCTAATTAGTGCTTGGAACAAGAGAGAACACAGCCGGGAAAAGCATTAAGGCTCCCTTCCACAATAGAAATGGAGTTTGGGTCAAGACTCCTGGCTCAGGAGAGAAATTGAGGCAGTGTATGGATTGGATCATCTCAACAGGAATAAAGGGAAGGCTGGAACTCAATAGATATGTATATGTGTGTCCTCGGCTTAGCCAAACACAATGGGTAACAAGACTCATCTAATTCCTGATCCTGGAAGTTCAGGGATGATTCTGGAACTGGGTGAGGCCGGGAAGACAAGCACTGACAGACAACCTGGTTGTTGCTGATGACTGTTGGTCCACCAGGGTTGTTATGAATAAACCAACTTAGCAAAATATTTATGGATGTTGATAAGCTGCAAACAGTGCGGAGAGGGGATTTCTGGAAAGCTATTCTTGTTGTGGCCACTCTGTAGAATCACATGAACCCTCACTCAAAAGTTGGTTCAGATGTCAAGACTGATGATGCCATATATACCGCTAGAGAGTATGAAGAGGTTTATTACTCATATTAGGAGGTTTCTAGGGGAAAATCAGGGTAGAACACCCAAGCTGGTCTAAAAATGGCCTGAGAGAACAGGGAAAGGAGACTGGGTTTTTATTGTACTTAGGGGGTAGGGCTGGGTCAGGGTTACTGGTTTGAGCCTCCTGCCAACTCCACAGCAGGGAGCACCCAGGCTTTCTGTTCAACTTGCCTAGTTATGGGACACAGGGGAAGAGGGAGGGTGACACTTAAAAGCTGCCAGCCTTCAAACATCAAGAAACAGAGTCAGGCTCTATTACAATTCTTAACAATACCTTGTGTTTGTGTATTACATTTTACACTTTTCAGAGAATGTTCATCTTTTTTGCAGTAGGTTTGATTTAAATGAAATCAATTTAAATGACTAATCAGGAAGGCTCGAGCAACTTTTCCTAAAAAGATGAATATTTATTTGATATGACCTTGCTACACATTTTTCAAAAACCCTGTCAGATGTCACAGAATTCATAAAATCACAGAGGTACACACTATATTGTGAGTCTAATATTTTATGATTAATTTTCCAGTCATATCAGAAAACCAAATGGTTATATGATTATTTGTGCCATAATCAACTAAGGCAGATGCTGGTTTAGTCACAGGATGATGAAGCATTGCTGACCCAAGAGGTGAGTCAAAAATATGTCTGGGATATTATTTTTATGCTGTACCAGGAAGACAGTGCCATCAAAGCCATAATCAAACATAAAGATTAACAGTTGAATTGTGCTTTATGGTTTAAAAATCAATTTGTTTTTTTTTTATTGTCTCCCCACATTAGAATATAAGCTATATGGGAACAGATTTTACTTATGCTTACCTCTTCTATCCTCAGAGCCACAGTGTCTGGCACGTAGCAGGCACTCGTGAATGAATGAGTAATCAAAGAAATTAAAAAGAACCAGAACTTGAACCCACATCTCTTTTTTATATTAAAACATAAACTCTTAACCAGTACACTACTAAAACAAGAGCTGAACCCTTGATCAGGAAAGAACCTATCCCAACCATTGCACACCATAAAAAGATGCCTGGAGTGACTCTGGGATCATCTGTTTGGCTGCTCTGGGTGATCAAGGGCTAGCGGCCATGACTTGTGACTTCTTGTGCAAAGATCAGCAGTGATTGCTGTACAAGGTTTCAGCCACCGGGTAAAGTCAAATGCTAACATGAATAGTCACATCTGCAATAATCGTTTGTAGTCGAGGGTAACACGGATAACTCTAATCAAAAATCATTTCAATTGGATAAAATATTCACATTTTAAAATTCTTAATGAATAAGTCAGACATAGAAAGATGAATACTGTATGATCTCACTTATATGTGGAATCTTAAAAAAAAAGAAGCCAAACTCATAGAAACGAAGAGGAGATTGGGGGAATGGTGGAAATGGGAAGATTGTTGGTCAAAGGGTACAATGTTTTAGTTATAAGATCAGTAAGTTCTGGGGATCTAATGCACAGCGTGGTGATTAGAGTTAATAATACTGTGTTGTATACTTGAAATTTGCTGAGAAAGTCTATCTTAAATGTTCTACACACACACACACACATAAAATGATAACTATGTGAGGTGGTGGATATATCAACCAACCTTATGTGGTGATCATTTCACAATATAGACATATACCAAATCATCATATTGTACACCTTAAACTTACACAATGTTATGTGTCAATTATAAAGTAATAAAACAGGGGGAAATATTGTTAATTAATTAATTAAATTCTTCATGAAAAATATGTCTAGTAAAATCCAACTTTAAAAAACGGATCATATAGATATCTGCATAGAAGATACCTAAAAGGATACAGCAAAGTTTTGTTCAGTGGCTACTACTAGGGAGTGGAGATTTGGAAGGAGGTGCAGAAGACAGGAATAAGTAGAGAACAGGCTGAAAACTTCTGCTCTTTGCTTTACAGGATTCTAAATTGTGTTTTTTTACATAAACATGGGATTGTTTATAATTTTTAAATTTGTTATGATTACAATATAACAATGTTTTACCTTATATATAACAAGTACTTAATAGCTATTATTTGATGATGTCAAAAATATGCTTCCTATGGCCACCCATGCCGGATTTGCCTTAACAACTATCCTATTATTTATCCACATATTCATATTTATTTAAATATACATTTATATTTTCTATAAAATAAATGTATATAAACACTCATTTTAGAATTCTGTATCTCATACTAATAACTCTTAGCATGATTTCTAAAACTGGCACAAACTTTTCTGAAAAAACAGAAAATAACAAGTATTGGCAAGGATGTGGAGAATTTGGAACCCTGGTGCACTGTTGGTGGGAATGTAAAATGATGCAGTCACTATGGAAAACAGTATGGAAGTTCCTCAAGAAATTAAAAATAGAATTACCATGTGATCCAGTAATCCCACTTCTGGGAATATACCCAAAGGAATTGAAAACAGAGTCTCAAAGAGGTATTTGTACACTCATGTTCACAGCAATACTATTTACAATAGCCAAGAGGTGGAAGTAACCCCAGTGTCCATCAAGAGATGAACAGATGAACAAAATTTGGTGTAGACATACAATGGAATATTATTCAGCCTCAAAAAGAAAGGAAATCCTATTATATGCTACAACATGGATGAACTTTAAGAACACTATGTTAAGTGAAATAAGCCAGTCACAAAAAGGCAAATGCTGTATGATTCTACTAATATGAAATATCTAAAGTAATCAAACTCATAGAAACAGAAGGTAGAATGGTGGTTTCCGGAGCTGGCAGGACAGATGAATGGGGAGTTGTTGTTTAACAGATACATAGTTTCAGTTTTGCAAGATGAAAAAGTCCTGAAGATGTTTCACAGCAGTGTAAATATACTTAACACTACTGAGCTGTACACTTAAAATCATTAAAATGGTAAATGTTAGACTATGTCGTTTTTACAGTTAAAAAACAAACAAAACTTAAAAACTGTCACAAACTGTACTTTGTACCCATAACCATCCTTTCAACTGATTATTAAGCCCATTTTACAGGCAACAAAAGTGAGGCTCAAAGAAGACATGGAAAGATTCCAACTAGGATGCATCACCCAAGTTGCTGCCTAGGCCTTATTGACTGGGCTCTATCAAAACAACTCTGGAAAAAAGTAAAAATGGTGCCAGTCAAGTAGGATTTCCAGTTATTAACCGGTGAACTGTAAATTGGTTCCACTCCCAACAAATTAAATAGCATTCCTAAATGAGAATTAAAACAAACCCTCCTTACTAGTCCTAACCTGTCTCTGTTTGGTACTTTTGACATCCGTGTACAACTGCAGCCAACCGGACATCTAAAGCAATGGGTGGCATTGTGCTAGTTATTGGAAACTAGTCACATATTTTATTATCTAAAGTCTAAATGCTTTTAGCTACCTTGAAGAAAGTTGTTTTGTTTAGAAAATTGCCGAAGATATTGAAATGAGATCAAAAACTACAGAAAAGCTTTGAAACATTTTTCTCCACAAGCCAATGGCAGTAAACCAGTCTATCAATCTGGTTTTGTAAATAACTTCATTAAGACAACGTCTGTGTCCCTGGGGCTTCACTGAGACACAGTTGAGCAAATTCTTAAAGGGTATCAGTGTAAAAGAAAGCCAACTTTTGGGCGTCTTCAGAGCACCAACTTTTTGCCTCCTTGGGCCATCAGCTCTTGGTCACAGGATGCCCACAGTCCTTGCGGACGTTCTGTCAGCACACTTACCTTAATTGTTACAATAACGACCTGTAATTATCTATTTTCTCCACTACACTGAGATCTGTGAAGGTGGGACAGCCTTCATCTTCGCATCCCTGGGACTCAGTACCCAGCCCAGGGCCTGAAGAACAGCAGTGTCCATAAATATTTGCTGACGACTGAATAAATGAAAAAATGCAAGCCGGAGTTTGAAACCCGGGGCCAACCCTGATTCACATGGGAAGAATAGGCAGTCCTAGTTCCATGCTAAGCCACTCAGCAGAGCTGAGCTCTGCTCACCTATGGTAGAATCTGATCTTGTGTTGCAGTTCAAGTAGCTGAGCTTTATGTGGTCCTAACACCTTTAGCCTGGAAACTCAGTACAGTCGTTCCTCTGTATCCACAGGAGAGTGGTTGCATGACCACCGAGGATACCAAAAATTTTCAGATGCCCAAGTCCTTCCTTGGAAAACCCACAGACACAGAGAGCCGACTGTACTCAAAATTCTTTCTGGTTTTAGGGCTCATCTTGCTCTTACCTTCCTTCAGCCCTCCCCCCATTTACTCATTCATTCAACATTCATTCATCAGATATTTATCAACTGGTTACTAAGTCTCAGGCACCATTCTAGGAATGGTACACTGGGAACACATCATGGACGGGGGTGGGGAAAAAAAAAACAGACATGGATCCTTGCCCTCATGGAGCTTTTGGAAAGAAGATAAAGTATGTTGAGAATTCCAATGGTGGTGAGATTGCAGTTTTACATCAGGTGGTGAGGGGAGGCCTCAATGAGGAGATGGAATTTCAATGAGTTAAGCAGAAGCTGGGGAAATGGAATTCCAAGTAGCAACGGAATCCCAGTTTGCATTCCAGCTCATGCCAACCTTCTCAGGCTGGAGAGAGCCTGGTGTGGAGGCAAGCAGGGAAGAGCAGTGGCAGAGAGGCCAGAGCAGAGGAGGAAGCTATGGCAGCAACACGTGCCCAGCCCTCCAGCCTAGCTCACCCTTCGTTCTTCTCTGCAGGGTATCGCGATTGGAAGAACCAGGGCTTTAGAATCCGAAAGACCGCGTGGGAATTCCTTCTTCACCTCTCACCAGCTCTAGAAGTTTGGGAAGTGGTTCCCTCTGACCTGTAAAATAAGCACTTTTTGCCAGTCATCTCAATTAATCCTTTGAAAGGCTCCTTGAGGGTTAGAGGTTTAGAGAGGATTAAATAATTTGTTCGGAACTGTCAGCCTGGGAAATGACAAAATCAGGATGCGAACTCCGGCGCTCAGATCCAGACAGAGCCTGTGTCGTTCCTGGCTACCCATGTGCTGTGCTCTATGTGTGTCAGGTACATAAGTTTCAATAAATGTAATTCCTTTCTCTCTCACCATCTTGACACAATTCCCTGGGGTTGTCTGCCTTCTCGGAAGATCTCGGGGTGCTGTCTGCACCTAGGCTCCTCATTTCCCATGAGGACCTTCTTGTTTCCCAAAACAAGCCCCACCTGCATTGCTAAATGCCTATCCACTATCACAGCCTCGTGGCCTGTGGCAAGCATGTACAGTCTAATATTTTTAATGTTTTAGCTACAGATGTGGACAAAAATGGCAACTAGCTCCACTGGGGCCAATTTAGCCTCTTTATGTACTTACAGTTTTCCTAGAGTTCATATACTGGAAGTAAAAGTCTGCTAATCATTACAATTTAGAACATGTTCCCTATTTAGAAAGATTAGTATAAACCGGGCTGCAGCCTTGCATAACACCAGGAGGTACAGTTCATGTGTTAACATACCCGGAGCTTACAACTGGGTGACCCTAGGTGCTCAGAAGGGCAGGCTGTGTGTCGTCCATCCCCCAGCTGTTGTGAGTGTCACTGCTGTGTGCTAGCTGTCACCTTCTCTGGAGAATTGGCCTCAGCCAGGCCCAGGAGGCCAATGGGAGGACAGTATAGTTAATGTGTAGAAACATTTGGTAAATGTTAGCAATTATCTCTGTTCCTGGTGGCAGCCGTGTTTCATGACTGGCTGACCTGGGACGGTAACCCAGGACTTCTGATCCTAACTCGGGCCTCTTCCATTGGATGACATTCTCTACCTAATCCAGCTCCATCTCAGATCTATGATTTTGATCCACCCACTCTCTAAATCAAAATTCAGATCTATCTTCCCATGTTGGCATTCTTTCCAGGTTGAACAAAAGTTATGAGTCATGGAGAAAGGGGGCCAAGAAGAGGCTCAGATTTCCAACTCTAAACCTCAGAAAAACAGCAGCAAAATGTTTTCTTTGGAGAACCTACATCCCTGGCCTGAAAAAGAAAAAAGTTTCAATTGCCAGCACTCAAAGCATAACCTATCAAAATAGCTAAATTGGGCTGAGTATATTGCAGTTGCGATAAATTTCACAATGATTTACCATCATTTTAAACAATTCACATTTTAAAGTTTCTCAGTAACTCTTAACACAGAGCAGCACTGCTCTGATATGCACCCATTTGTATATCAATATGTCATTGTTTCCTTAAAAGAAGGCTTGCAAAAGGATTTAATTCAGAACTCCTTGAACTGATTTAATTCAGCTATTTGGATGCATCAATTTTCAGCAAATTGGCCACTTTCTATAAAAGTCACCTTACAGTATTAAAAGATATTAAACAATGATAATGTTTATTAAGACATAACCCTATCTCAGGCAAATTCTCTTGGAAGTTAATATGGGAAATATACTTTCTTCCTCTAAAGAAAACAGTCAATGCTTGGAATTTTCAGCCACAGAACCAGAAGAATATTAGAGCCCCATCTGGTGGATTTGATGCTTACGCAGGAGACAAAATGAAATTTTTCACCAAGCCCTTTCCTGAGTGCTGTGCTATTATTGCTTTCAGAATACGGCAGTTAATCTCTGTCTCTTCATTTTCCATGTGGTATATATTTCCTTTTGCCTGAATGGCTGGACTTCTTTCTCCCTCCTGCATTTGGCCCACTCCCTTTCTATTGCCCTAGAGAAACAGCCTTCAACTAGAGAGTGATTAACACAGTTCTCTATATATTCAACATTATATACACAATAACATTTCAAAGGGGTATATTGTAACAACGTAGACAGATTATATAATTTAATCACGTAATTATATCACAACATAAATTAAATATTATAGTATATGTAATATGTGTATTTAAAAATAAATTTCATAATGTTAATATATATAAAACTTCATAAATATATATATTAAACTTCATTAATAAGAAATAATGAAAAGCGCACAAGGCACCCTGCTTCTAGTCATCCTGTCTTTTTCAGCTTCCAATTCTGCTTCAGTCAAGTTAGTATCTTTTTATTTTCTACTCTCTGTCTCTGAAGGTATGTTAAATTAAGGATTTTACCTTGGTGCAATATTGTCACTTCTTTTTAGTGAAAAGCAAGACAGATGGACAAAGAAATATTGTCTGTATTATCTACTGTCTACTACAATCATCCCTTGGTATCCATGGGGTATTGGTTCCAGGATATCCCTCACCCCACCCCACGAATACCAAAATCTGCAGATACTCAAATCCCTTACAGGCAGACCTCATTTTATTTCACTTTGCTTTATTGCACTTCTCAGATATTGCATTTTTTTACAAATTGAAGGTTTGTGGCACCCCTGCATCAAGCAAGTCTATTGGTGTTGTTTTTCCAACAGCATTATTTTTAAATTAAGGTATATACATTGGTTTTTGAGACATAAATGCCATTGAATATTTAATAGACTACAGAATAGTACAACAATCACTTTTATAAGCACTAGGAAACAAAAAAATTCATGTGACACGCTTTATTGCTATATTCATTTTACTTTGGTGGTCTGAAACCAAACCCATAATATCTCCAAGGTGTGCCTGTATAAAATGGCATAGTATTTGCATATAACCTACACACATCCTCCCATATACTTTAAATCATTATAATACCTAATACAATGTAAATGCTATGTAAATAATTGTAAATACAATGTAAATGTTATGAAAATAGTTGCCGCACACAGCAAATTCAAGTTTTGCTTTCTGAAACTCTCTGGAATTTTTTTAATAGTTTTGATCCATGGTTGGTTGAATCCAAGGATGCATAACCAGCAGATACAGAGGGCCAACTGTATTTTCCTAGCAAGATTTTATATGATGGAAGTTCTGTCAGTTTCTAATTTATTGCCCCTCAGCTCCAAATGCACCTTTCTTTGCTTTGCTTTGTCATTGCCTTATGACACACCTTCCCTATTGTTGTTTGCCTTTATTATTGAATGCATGTAGTTCTTTACTTTTCCTGACAATATACCTTTTCTGCTCAGTAATGTACAGTCTACCAGACCTGGCATTTTGTGTTAAACTTCTTTATATTCCCAGCACCTAGCAAAATAAGTCATACGTATCCCATATAGACATGCTTAGAATGAATGGCAATGTCAATGTCACAACTAGAGCAAAGTGTACCAAGATAGTAACTACTTACTGTATACCCCCATATTTAAAGAAGGTTAATGCAGGTAGGTTTGTCCTAGAAGGTATATAAATATGGTACAAAGCTTCAGTAATTAAAACAGCATGGTGTTGGCTTAATTAAATCAATCAAATGGATGTAAGGGCTCAGAAACCACCAAAGTACAAATGGGATTTTGTTATATGAAAAAGGTGGCATGTTAGATAGACTGGGAAATTAAGTACTCTTCAAAATATAATGATGAGGAAATTGATCATGTATTTAGAAGTTAGATTCCCACTTCTTCATTCTGTGTCCCCAAAGTGATTCCACATGGGGTAAGATTTAAATGTTTTTTAATTTTTATTTTCTGGTAATGGTGAATTCGGTTTTTCAAACTCTCCCACAGGAAGCAATTAAATATGCTGGGTAAAATATTTAAAGATATTCTCTTAACTGCATCAAGGAACAGCAGATAGAAAGGAACTACTGAGTTAAAGGCAAATGAAAATTGCATGCCCAGAGACTAACTAATATGGAAGCCACTTTTGCTCTAAAAGTATTTGCCAATCTAGGCAAAGTTGAATTTTTGTTTGAGTAGACTCAGGGGGAGAGTGGAATAGAGGAAATATTTGAAGTAATAAAGACTGAGGCATTTTCAAACTGACTATGACACTAACCCACCAACCTATGGAACCCCAAGTTGAACAAATAAATTTTTTTAAAAAAAAAAATATATCATTGTGAAACTGCAGAAAACCAAGCAAATAGAAAAACCTTAAAAACAGCTAGAGAAAAAAATCAGAGGCAGATTTCCTGCCATCACGAAAAACCATCATGAGTCTGACAGCAGACTTCTCTCTAGAAACAATGGAAGCAAAATAACGGCTTTCTCTTAAGTTACTCTATAGATTTCTGCCTCCAGTCTGTATTTTCTGTTCTAGTATGCATCTATCTCCCTTAAAGGGAAAGGGAAAGATTCAGAATGTTCAGTGTTCCTTGCCATAATGCTATCTCAGAGCACCCTTTCATTAGAGTTTAAAATAATTGAGAACAAAGCTCTCTGGGCAGCTGCAATGTCACAAATACACTGCACTGATTTAAGGCGAATCTACTTCATAGCAAAGTATATTTGCCATTTTCCTCAGGAACGTGAACCTTGTTTATGAGAATGGCACCTTTTATGACGCCACTATGTATTAAGCATTACATTATGTTCTTGATATATAGTATTTAACTCAATGCTTGCAAGAGCTCTGTGAAGAAAGTGTTTTTATCTCCTCTGTAAGACGAAGAAACTGAGGCTGAGAGAGATTTAACACATTTTATATGATTGCACAGCAAATGAGGGCAGAGTCAGAAATCTAACAGGTTCTCTGTCCCCAAGTCCTGTGCGTTTTCCACTCTCCTCCTATCACCCCAAATAACTCACAATTCAAAGACATAATGACATAGATTATATGTTATTACCAAATGCTGGTCTACTTCTATCTAAATTCTAACAATTCTGCATACTGTATGAAACATACACAAGCAAAAGCATCATGATATACATGAATTGAAAAATATTATTCTCAATCCCAGATATCTGTACCTAGGGAATAACGAACGTTTTCCCCTATTCAAATGTCAGATTTAAACAGGACAGAACATTTATTAATTCCCACAATGGGCCACTTGCTGGGGATTATTTCTGCATGTAGGTTTCCCAATAAAACAATATGTCTGTCTAAATACTGTGTAATAAATTTTTTTATTTAATAACAAGGCTGTTTCTTCTAGCAGAAAATAATTATTGGTAAACACTAAAGACTGCTGTTTGTTTTATGTGACAAAACAGTATTTTACTGCCAAATGAGAGAACTTTTTACAATACACTAGACTTCTCAATTTATATAACTCAATTTCAGTTTCTTCTTTTACGGATAAGAACTTAGAAGAAACTACCTTTATTTTTTCCAATGGCTTCATAATCTATTGCTATTTAATGAAACATTTGGAAGGGTATGGAAAGAAGGCTAGATTCCGTGATTTTAACATGAGTAATGATCTCTTGGGTCTGCACTATCCAGTGTAGTAGCCACTAGCCCCATGTGGCTATTGAGCTCAAAATGTTGCTAGTCTGAATTGGGATACACTCTAAGTATAAAATATGCATTGGATTTCAAAGACTTAGTATGAAAAAGAAATGTAAAATATCTTAATAATTGTTTTCTATTGATTACATGTAGAAATGATGATATTTTGATATATTGGGTTAACCACAATATATTATTAAAAATAATTTTACCTGTTTCTTTTTATTTCTTCTAATGGAGCTACCAGAAAATTTTGACTTACTTATATAGATTGATTTTGTGGCTCACACTATATTTTTAGTGCAGTGTGCCATCTTACTGAAAGGCATCAGCCCCCTGACTGGTACCTGCTTCCATCTAAGACATCCCCCTAGTCTATTCACAACAGAGCAGTTAAAGTAAACCCTATAAAACATAAGTCAGATCGTGTCATTCGTCTCTCAAAGCAGTTTCCATCTGAGTCAGAGTAAGAGCCAAAGTCTTTACAACAATCCCCTAGGTACTGTACTTGACCCCTGTCCTCTCTCTGATCTCATTTCCCCCACCTCTGCCCCTCACTAACTTGGCCCTAAACATGTCGCTGTTTTTTACATACCCCTCAGTGCTCTCACCTCAGGGCCTTTGCACTGGCTGTTTCCTCTGTCTGGAACACTCTTGTCCCAGTTATCCTCATGGTGGGCTCCTTCAGCTTCTTCAAGGATGCTCAGAACTCACCTTCCCAATGAGACTTAACTATCCTCTCATTTAAAGCTGCAACTTCCAAAACATTGGTACACCCCCTTCCTCTGCCTTACCTTTTTCTTTTTTCATAGTTTTTAATCATCTTTAAAACCTACCAAATAATTTACTTATTATATTATTATCTACTTTTTATTGTCTTTCAATAATTGTTGAATGGATGGGGGGAGAGCCATTATTGCACTGTACAAATTCTTAGCACTTCCAGGAGATCCTTGGCAGTAAAAGGCAGGAGAATTGTTACACACAGAAGAAGGGGGGTGAGGGGGAAAGAAGAGTGGGAAACAAATCAACAGACAGAGCTTCACTAACATTGCTCTTCTATAGACGGTATCTTCAAGACAAGAACTATGTCTTATTCATATAGGTATCTCTTCCACCTAGAATAAAACCTATGGTAAATTGAATTATTGGTCCCAATTCTTCACTCTCCCATAGTAAAATTATGCATTCCTAATCTTGTCATGGGGGAAGCAGGTGGAGTATACTTCCTTATCCATTGACTTTGGACTTGGTCATGTAACTTGCTTTGGCCAGTGAGACATTAGCAGACATGACATAAGCAGAGGTTAAGATGTGTGTGCACAGATTGCCTTGACCCTCTTGTGCTTCCAAACTCTCTTGTGAGAACATATTCCAGGTAACCACTGATCCTCCAGTCTGAGCTCCAGAATGAGACTCACAGAGCTGGCCTGAACTTGACCCAGAAGCCAAAACCTAGGAGCAGGGAATAAATGATTATTACATGCCACTGAAATTTTGTGGTTGTTTGTTATACAGCAAAAGCTGACTAATAACATCACCTGTCACATAGTTCTACTGAAAATAAAATATTTACAGAAAGTTTTCAAATATCAAAGGGGGAGAAGTTATATCAACTGTCTGCCTTTCGTATCTGATGTCTGACCTCCTATATCAATGTTTAGTATTTGCTGCTCCTAACTCCTGACTGCACATCTGGTTTCTACTCTTTGATTTGTGTCTAATGGAACAAACTTACCTGCTTGGCCCCTGACTGCTACTGACGTATATCTAGCTCACCACCATGTACCCAAAGCTTGACCTTGACTAACCCAGGCCTGGCTTCCTGCCATGTCTGAACTCTGCCGCAGCCCATTGCTTGACCCTAAGCAACAGCAAGTCTGTTCAGAGAGGTAAAGAGAAGATAAACTTGAGTAAGAAGGAATAGGATACTGGGCAGCAGGGTTAAAAGGGAAGAAATAGTTTAGAGTATACAGAAAAAACAAACTTCCAATAATAGTCCTAAAAACCCAGCCAGACTTATACAACCATTTCTCCAAGAAATCCAGCTCTAAATGAGTCTGACATTTTCACCCAGCAGGAGGTAGAATTTATTCCACATTTTTTCTCTCAGTGTTCTCTTCTCATAAGCCTCCCAAGAGGCCTGTGTCTGCCACCTTGAGAAATCACCACACCTGCTCCAAAGCTCATCAGATACAAAAGATCACCCCACAAAACGGAAAACTTATACTCCAGAAGAGACGACCTTCCCCATGCCACTGCTGTGGGTCTCTTTACAAAAAATCCACTGTCATCTTCAATGTCACTGCCATGTGAATGCTGAGGTATGGCTTTGGCACCAACTAAAATCTCCATAGTGGGAAGTTTTCATAACTGCTTCTTTTGAATTCATTTTGTAAATGCTGATCACTTGGCTCCAAAAGGACAAAGCTTTTAAAGACAGTTCTCAAGCCATCAGATCTTCTTCCCCTTTTCTGATGGTCATCCTTCTGGATCACACTTATCAGTGGAGTCAATTTCCTTCACTGGTTTACTGAATCAATCTATAGTAAAGTACAGGGTCAATCTTCTCGATAATGGCAAAATAAATCCAAATTACTGGATGCTTTTTATCTTGAGTTCCCTTCTTTCTTTCTCTTTTTATATTAATTTGTGGGCATTTTCTTCATGTGTTTGTTGAAACAAGAAGAGGGATCATTTTTTAAACTTTGTGTTAAAGTATAGCGTACATCTAGAAAAATGCACTAATCAAAACAAATAACTTGGAGCCTTTTTGCAAAGTAAATACACTAATGTATCCAGGGCTTAGATCAAGACACAAAACTTTTCCAGCCCCCTAGAAGCAGCTACCACCCATGCTCCCTCACATACCCAGAGGTAAACCACTATCTTGACTTCTAACACCATAAATTAGTCTTACCTGGTTTTGAACTTCACATAAATTGGAGTCATATAGCATTAAGCTTTTGAATCTGTCTTCCCCCATTCAAGATTATATCATCCTTATTCATTTGCATTATGTAGTCATAGTTCAATCATTCTCATTGCCACATAGGATTCCATTGAAAGATAGTACATTTGATTTATCCATTCTACTGTTGATGGACACTGGCATTGCTGTCCATTTCGGGCAGTGATCTGAGAACGCTCTTCTATATATCATTTGATGAACGTATATATGTATATTTCTGTTGGGATTATATCTAGTAATGATCCTTTTTTTTTAATATTTATTTATTTGGCTGCGTCGCATCTTAGTTGTGGCATGCGGGATCTTTTGTTGTGACGCATGGGCTTCTTTCTAGTTGTGGCGCGTGGGCTCCAGAGCGCGCACGCTTAGTTGCCTGTGGCATGTGGGATCTTAGTTCCCTGACCAGGGATCGAACCCGCATCCCCTGCATTGAAAGGCGGATTCTTAACTACTGGACCACCAGGGAAGTCCCTAGTAATGATTATTTTAATTTAGAAATTCTACCTATAAAATAATTCTGAATATTCTTGAAGAGACTGGTACTTTTAAATTCTGAGTTCCAGATCCAAACTCTCAGGAAGAATCCTTTACCATATTCCCTTATCTCAAAGGAAACAGATCTCTGTGGAAGAAAGGGTCCTCAGCATTCAAATGTATCCAAGTATTAATAGCATGAGAAATGTAGTCGAAAAGAATATTAACACTTAAGTAATTTATACCTCAGGTTCAGCATTTTGAGTTTTATTTTGGGGAATGTTCAAATTTTTAATTTTCTCAATATTTTAATCTCTGTAGAAAATGAATTCTGGCAGCCAGAACCCAAAGCCAAGCAACTTTTGCCTCTGTTCAGTCCAGCTTCACTCTCCAGAGGGCTACTTGATTGAAGGTTGTACTAAAGGAGCATAAAAATAAGTTTCTGCCAGTTGTCAGTGATTCATCTGCAGCGTTTTCTGCCCAGGCCACACCAACTAAGAGCAAGGACAGTCAAGGGACACGGGTAAAAATAATAATGGATACAAAAAGAGTCTTCGTTGGAAATGCAAGATGGTGCAGCCACTCTGGAAGATAGTTTCATGGTTTCTTACACAGCTAAACAGAATCTTACCATATGCTCCAGCAATTGTGCTCCTTGGTATTAACCTGAATGAGTTGAAAATGTCCACACCAACATCTGCACACAAACATTTATAGCAGCCTTATTCATAAGTGCCAAAACTTGGAAGCAACCAAGATGTACCTCAATAGGTGAATGGATACACAAACTGTGGGACATCTATACAATAGAATATTATTCAGAAATAATAAATGAAAAGAAATGAGCTACCGACCATAATGAGATACAGCCTCACATCCATTAGGATGGCTACTATTAAACAAATAAATAAATAAAACAAGTATTTGTAAGAGTGTGGAGAAATCAGGACTCTTGTGTACTGTTAGTGGGAGTATAAAGTGAGGCAGCCACTAAAACACTATGATAATTCCCCAAAAAAATAGAATTAAAAATTTTTTAGATTTAAAAATAAAATTAAAAAATAAAAGGAATTACCTTTTCCCCACACTATAGATAGATAGATAGATAGATAGATAGAATTACTATATGACCCAGCAGGAGGTTCTCGAAGAGATATTTACACACTCATGTTCATAGAAACATTATTCACAATAGCCAAAAGATGAAAGCAACCCAAGTGTCCATTCAGAGGAATGGATAAACAAAGTGTGGTATATCCACACAACATCATTCAGCCTTAAAAAGGGAAGAAAATATGACACATGCTACAATACGGATGAACACTGGAGAGGTTATGCTAAGTGAAATAAGCCAGACAAAAGGACAAATACTAGGGAGGGTGGGAGGGTGGGAGGGAGGGAGACACAAGAGGGAAGAGATATGGGGGATATATGTATATGTATAACTGATTCACTTTGTTATAAAGCAGAAACTAACACACCATTGTAAAGCAATTATACTCCAATAAAAATGTTAAAAAAAAAATTTAAAAAAAGCCTGCCCCATCCAGAGACCAAGCAAAAAAAAAAGGACAAATACTGTATGATTCCACCTACATGCAGTACCTAGAGTGGTCAAATGCATGGAGACAGAAGGTAGAATAGTGGTTGCCGAGGGCTGAGGGGAGGGGGAGAATAGGGAGCTGTAGTTCAGTGGGTACAGAGTTTCAGTTTTGCAGGACAAAAGAAATTTGGAGAGGGATGATGGTGATGGTTGCACAACAATGTCAAAGTACTTAATACCACTAAACTGTACACTTCAAAATGGTTAAGATGGAAACTTTTCTGTTATAGATATGTTACCACAACTGAAAATAATTGAAAGGAAGAAAAAGAATGAAGAAAACAAGAAAGAAGAAAGGAAGCTATCAAAAGAGTGAAATGAGCTATCAAACAAAGAAACGACACAGGGGGACCTTAAATGCATATTGCTAAGTGAAAAAAGTCATTCTGAAAAGGCTATATACTCTAATAAGTGTAGCTACATGACGTTCTGGAAAAGACAAAACCATACAGATAGTAAAAAGATCAGTAGTTACCAGGCGTTCAGTGAAGAAGGAGGGAAGGAGGTATAGTTGGAGCAGGGGAGATTTTAAGTTCAGTAAAACTATTATTCTGTGTGCTCCTATAATGGTGGATACATGTCATTATACAATTGTGAAAACTCATAGAGCTGTACAACATAAAAAGTGAACCTTAATGTAAACCATGGACTTGAGTTAATAATATATAAATATACGTTCGTCGATTTTAACAAATGAACCATTCTGTCTCAGTCAGTTTGGCTGTTATAAGAAAGTATCACGGACTGGGTGGCTTATAAACAACAGAAATTTATTGCTTACAGTTCTGGAGGCTGAGGTCCAAGATCAAGGAGCCACCATGGTCGGGAGAGGACCCTCTTCTGGGTTGCAGACTTATCGTCTCTTCCATGGTGAAAGCTGCGAGGAACCTCTCTGGGTCCCCATTTATATAAGGGCACTAATTCCATTCGGCGCCTCATGAGCTAATCACCTCCTAAAATCATCACTTTGGGCATTAGATTTTCAACATATGAATTTTGGGGGGACACAAACATCCAGACCATAGCACATCAATGCAAGGTGTTAATTACAGGGGAAATTGTTGGTTGGGGTGATGGGTTTATACAGGAACTCTATACTTTCTGAGCAATTTATCTGTAACTTAAAACTGCTCTAAAAAATAAAGTTTATTAATTTAAAAAAGTCTTGGACCCTGTTGTCCAACAAGCAGAATCCTGGAAATGGACTCTCCAAAGCTCCTCCCCTCTCTGGGAAGTCAGGTCGCCATTCTTTTAGTGGTCACGAAAGCCCTCCTCTGCCACCTCTGGTGCCTTTGCCTTCATAACTCTAGCTGCCCCTGACCCTCCTATTTCTGCAGCATGGGCTGACCTCACCTTGATTCTGCCTGGAATATGTTGTTGCCATCATGATAGCAACCCTCCAGCCATCTCTGCTGATGCTGCCCTAGCCACTGACAGTGGTCTTGCCGAGGGGGACACTGTCTCTCCCACCAAGAATATGATGTGTATAAAGGGACTGAATTAGGGTGATCCTGATTTCTCAGTTTCCTACTGTAGTCCTTGATACCCTTCCATTAGGTTTCAGCTCTCCTATAACCCCTGCCTCCTACCCTTCCCCAAGCAACCTAACACCAGCTGCCCTTGAGACTGAATTAGGTGTCACATGAGTGACCCTACACAGAATCACATTCAAAATATCCCTTTGTGGTGGACGTAAGTCAATGATTTGGGAGGAAGATTATGCCCTCTGCCTTCCTCTTCCCTCTGATGTTTCCTGATCACCAAGAACATCACCAAAAATATGGAAGCTCTAATGCCTTAATACAAGGCCCTGTGCACCTCAAAATTAGCCACTTCAAGACCTTGAAGCTCTTTTTTTCCTAATGGAATCACTGATTCTACATGAAGTAAGTGCTTAAGGGATCCGCCCTGGTGTTCCAGAGTTCTCTAGTGCTGGGGTTCCCAAGGGCTAGTCCATGGCGAAGCTCCCATACATTCACAGCAAAACAAGAAAAATATAGTGTAATGAGTTTTCTCACAAAGTCAAACCTACTAAATTTAAGAGATTGCTTTTTGTTGTAGATTAAATCCTTCATTTGTGTAGGGAAAAAGTAGGGATATTTAAATGTCAGTTTGTTAATGAAATGATGATAGAAGACAAAAATAGTTTTTTTTTAAATTTATTTTATTTATTTATTTATTTTTGGCTGCGTTGGGTCTTCGTTGCTGCGCGCGGGCTTTCTCTAGTTGCGGCGAGCGGGGGCTACTCTTCATTGAGGTGCGCGGGCTTCTCATTGCGGTGGCTTCTCTTTGTTGCGGAGCACGGGCTCTAGGCACAAAGGCTTCAGTAGTCGTGGCACGCGGGCTCAGTAGTTGTGGCTCATGGGCTCTAGAGCACAGACTCAGTAGTTGTGGCGCACGGGCTTAGTTGCTCCACAGCATGTGAACCTGTGTCCCCTGCACTGGCAGGTGGATTCTTAACCACTGAGCCACTAGGGAAATCCAAAAGTAGTTTTTTAAAAGGCCTTATTTGGCTAAATATAGAAAGCCAGCAACCCTCTGTTGATCCCCAAAGTTTTTTGGAAATTCTCCTGGTCCACAAAAATTCAAAAGTCTGGAATTCACTGTCCTATATGAGTATAACGATGACTTGCCTCCAAGAGTCTGAAATATACAGGAAAAAAACGGATACTTGAAATCACCATGTAACCCAGAAACTGTCCACAACCAAAAGGTTCCACCACCTCCAAACCTTCTGCTACAGCTGCCAACACAGACAGACTTTTCTGTGCATCTTCCCTTCCTCTCCTTGATGACTAAATTCAGGTAGAGATCCACATGACTGACTCATCCATCTCCTGGAAAACAAGATCCTTGAAAACAAGGTTTCTCTGTAGCCCAATCCAGTGAGATTCGGTGTCCAGTCAGAACCTAACACACCAGACCTGGAATCCCGAATTAAATTTTCTAATTAATAGGAGCAGATGTCAGGAGCGAAAGCAACAAAGGTCTACAATATGAATAACCTATTTCTCATGGCATAGCCACCTGCAAGCTTAGTGTGGCTCTAAAGATCATAAGCTTGTATGAGATCCGCCCATCCTTGTGGAGTCTGAAGAAGCTTGCACTGAAACCATTTTCCAAGAAGACCATCCCACAGGACTTGAGTGGAGGGACAACATTGCCTCTACTGGAAGACAGGGGCTCATTTGCTTTAGAAGAACCCACTGGGGGCCATTCCACTAGCAATTTCTTTTTTTCCAACCCCCAGAGTAAGGTAATTCCATTATTAGTCACTAAGCCAAGATTTATATAAAAATTGGCATCAAGGAAAATGTTGGCTTATCTAAGACAAAAGGAAATTTCTTTACCACGTCCATTTTCAAATTAGGTTTATTATTTCTCTCTGGTTTTGCATAATGATGCATCCAGTAAACTTGAACCCCTTTCCTGGTATCATAGAAAACAGAAGGGAGGTTGCTATTAGTTAACATAACCATTTTAGAGACAGGGAAATGGAAAGAGAGAAGTGATCTCCTCAATGAATCAACAGACCAGCTGGAAAAATATATCCCTTTGCTCATCATCATAGCTTATTTCCTGAAATCAGACCATATTCTCTCTTAGAATAAAGCCCCTTAAGAAGTGTATATGTGATCTTGGTGTAAACACAGTCCTTTGGCTTCTAAGATTCTCTATTATGTAAATATCTATCTAAGTCCTGAATTTGATCAAATGAAATCATGTACAGCAGAGGTTTTCAAACTGCTACACAGACAGGGACCACATGAGGGAGAAAATGTGCAGGCATGGGTAGGGGCATTGGAAGTGTTAAAACTCCACCCCTTGTTTAACCAGAACAAATCCACTTTTGTATTTTCTTACATATTGTGTGTTTGTGTAGTATTTCAAGAAAAAGTGCATTCCTTTTTAAAAAGAAAAAAGTTTGCAAATTACTTATAAATATGAAAATGTTTTACCAACTGTAAGGTACCATGCAAATATAGGTATATTGATAGATTTTTCTACTATATACACACAAAGAGAATGAAGTCGGCTCATGAGTGGGGATAAGCAAACTAACTTTTATCGAAAGTCCATTTTACAGAGGAGAAAAATGAGGTAAATTCATACATTTAGCAATATTTGAGAATGACTAATTCCAGAGCCTGTGCTTTTTCTTTTTTACCAGTTTCTCTAATCTTTTAGCCAATGCATGCGTCTGGTTCCTCAGAAAATTCAGAAATCTGGGTTCTAAAACATCCTCAGAGTCTCAGCAGAAGTTAAGGTTGGCCATTTCAACTTTTACTATTATTACTATTTTCACAAGGTAGGAGAGGAAAAATAAATTTACCTCTACCTTTCTGAGTACTTACCTGAGACCCCTATAATAAAAGACAGATTATCAGGAGTTCCCTGTTGGTCCAGTTGTTAGGACTCGGCGCTTTCACTTCCAAGGCCTGGGTTCAATCACGGTTGGGGAACTAAGATCCTGCAAGCCTCGAGGTGCGGCCAAAAAAATGAAATAAAATAATAAAATAAATGACAGATTATCAAAAGAAAAACATTCAGAAGTTTATTAACATATATTCCTCATGTAGATACAGGAGATACCCAGGGAACAATGAGTAACTGTCCAAGGTGGCTTAGAATTCAGGCTTAAATAATACCATCTTAATAGGGAAAGGCAGGGAGGGATGTAGGTCACTTAGGGGAGAGTAAGTGATGTTTAGGAAAGGTGAATGGGCCCTTAGAAGAACAGATGGGAGGTATGATCATTTGTGAAGAAGTTTGTCTGGTTGTGGAGTCAACTTCTGGTACCCCCTTCTGTGACAAAAGTCAGTCTTCCCTGGTTGATGAAACTCCTGGAGATGCGAACGATGACAGTTGAGTTCTTTTTGGAGGATCTGTCTTCAGGCAGATAAGGGGAGTTCAAAGAAAGCCTCTCCCTGCATTTGCTGTTTTTCTAGTGCATATGGCCCAAAATAACCAGTATACCAAAGTGGCATATTTGGGGGAGGCACGTCCTGAACTCCTACAGTCATATTTGGGGGTGGCGTATTTCTGCAACCCTTCATTACCAGCTGTCAAATACATGTTTTTAATTTTTTTAACCTATTTATTGTTTCTTTTCTGAAATAATACATGTTCATTTCTTTAAAACATATTCCTGAATTTTTCAATAGCAACCAAGCCACTAGGCTCTACGTGGTGCGTATTAACCTTTATGAGAAAGAAACAGCCAAAAGTTCTAATCTCTAAAAGTGTTTTATTCAGTCTGCACTACATTTTCCTTTGCTTCATCAGCTACAGCCCATATGGATGCACCCGTTGCTTGAAAATGATTGTCATCTTTCTCAATAATTCTATTTTTAACTTCAATCTAAAACACATTAGAGGAGCCATCTAGTGTTTTGAAGTTGGCATTTAGGAGTTATATAGAACATTCCTCCTCCCTAAATTTGATTTACCATCTGTGTTCATTCTCAGTGTTCAAAGCATAAACACAGAGTATATATTTCATTTGGGGGAGAAATAAGATTAAAATTAAGAGCGCTTTAAGCGTCCTCACCCCTGATTCCGTGGTATTTGGAATAAGCAACTTAGCTCCAAAGTTACTAACAGTTCCTTTTGGGGATTGGGTACAGCAAGGTAACATGGAAACACTTGGCCCATTTGAAATAAACACATTGCATGGTCAGAAGCCTCCCAAACAGGAAACCTGGATTATAATTAGCTATTTTTCTACACCAAAATAGGGCCAAACTTGGATACAGGCAGTGCAGGTAACAGTCAACTTGATGAAATTTCAGGAACATCAGGAAAAGCCCCAAAACATCTTTCTCTGGCTTCCACTTCATGCATGTTAATTTTATAACAGCTTTATTGCGATGCAATTGACATAGCATAAATTGCATATATTTAATAAACTCTGCAATTCCGTGGGTTTCAGCATATGGGCTTACAATAAATCATCACCACAATCAAGATAATGAACATCTCACTACCCCCAAAATTTTCCTCATGCCCATTTTTAATCCATCTCCATCTTCTCCTCCTCCTCTCATCTCCAGGTAACCACTACTCTGCTTTCTGTCAATAGAGGTTAGTTTGCATTTTCTAGAATTTTATAAAAATGAAATCATATAGTATGTAGCCTTATCTGGCTACAGCATAGTGATTTTGAAATTCTTCCACATTGTCACATGTATCAATATTTTGTTGCTCCTTATTGATAAGTAATATTGCATTGTAGGGATATGCCAAAATTTGTTGATCCAGTCACCTTTTGATAAATATTTGGGTTTCAAGTATTTGGCTATTACAAATAAAGCTGCTACAAATATACATGTTAAAGTCTTTGTATAGACACTTACTTTAATTTCTCTTAGGTAAATTCGTAGGAGTGAAATTATTAGGTTGTGTGGTTGGTATATGTATAACATTCAAGAAACTGCCTGTTTTCCAAATGGTGGTATCATTTTGCATCCCGCTAGCAATGTATGAGAATTTCAGTTGCTCCAAATCCTCACCTACACTGATATTTTTTTGGATAAAATATAATTTTATCTCTTCCTTTTCCATTTGTTTACCTTTTATTTCTTTTTCTTGTCTTGTTGTACTGGCTAGAACCTCCAATACAGTGTTGAATAAAGGTGGTAAGAGAGGACATCCCTGCTTTTTTCCCGATTTTAGGGGGAAAACATTCACTCTTTCACCATTAAGTATTATGTTAACTATGAGTTTTTCATAATGTTCTTTATCAGAATGAAAAAGTTCTCTTCAAATCCTACTTCCTGAGAGTTTTAATCATGAATAAATATTGGATTTTGTCACATGTTTTTCTCTACCTACTAAAATGACCGTATGATTTCTTTTCTTTTTTCTTTTTTTAAAATAGACTATTTTTTAGAGCAGTTTTAGGTTCACAGCAAGATTGAGTGAAAGATACACAGATTTCCCATAATCTTTTTATTCTGTTAATATGGTAAATTGATTTTCAAATGTTAAACAAACCTCATACTACTAAGGTAAACCCCACTTGGTCATGATGTATTATCCCTTTAATATATTGGTGGATTTGACTTGCTAAAATTTGTTTCAGAATTTTTCTATCTAAATGCATAAGGAGAGCTTCCTGGTTGTGTAGTGGTTGAGAATCTGCCTGCCAACGCAGGGGACACGGGTTTGAGCCCTGGTCCGGGAAGTTCCCACAGGCCACGGAGCAACTAAGCCCGTGTGCCACAACTACTGAGTCTGTGTGCCACAACTACTGAAGTCCGCATGCCTAGAGCCCGTGCTCCACAACAAGAGAAGCCACCACAATGAGAAGCCCGCGCACCACAACCAAGAGTAGCCCTCGCTCGCCACAACTAGAGAAAGCCTGCGCACAGCAACGAAGACCCAAAATAGACATAAATAAATAATAATTTAAATAAATAAATAAATAAATTCATAAGGAATATTGGTCTGTAGTTTTCTTTCCTGTATTGACTTTCAGTTTCAAGGAAATTCTGTACTCATAAAATGAGTCAGGAAAAATTTCTTCCTTATTCTCCAGAAAAGTTTGTTTGCAATATGCATTATTTTTTTCCTTAAATGTTTCATATTAATCACCAACAAAATCACTTTGTCATGAAATTTCCTTTTAGAAAGACTTTTAGCTACAACTTAATTTATGTAGTAGATGTGGGGCTATTCAGTTTATCTACTACTTTTTAAGGGAGCTTTGGTAGTTGTTGCTTTTCAAAGAATTTATCCATTTCATATAACTTATCAAATTTATTTGAGTAGAGTTGTCAGTAATATTCTCTTACCATTCTTTCAATGTTCTTTTATGGTGTTCCCTCTCTCATTCTTGATATTGTTAATTTCTGTTCTCGCTCTCTCTTTCTGATTATTCTGACTAGAATTTTGTTCATTTCATTAGTCTCAAAGAACCAATCTTGGTTTCACTGATTTTTACTATTCTTTTTTTTAAACCTCTCATTTATATCTGTGCTGATTTTTATTATTTCCTTTCTTATACTTACTTTGCATTTAATTTTCTCTTCTCTTTCTGTTTATCTAAGGAAAAAAACAAAAAAAAAGGTCATGAAGAACCTAGTGGCAAGACGGGAATAAAGACACAGATCTACTAGAGAATGGACTTGAGGATATGGGGAGGGGGAAGGGTAAGATGTGACAGGGTGAGAGAGTGGCATGGACATATATACACTACCAAATGTAAAATAGCTAGTGGGAAGCAGCCGCATAGCACAGGGAGATCAGCTCGGTGCTTTGTGACCACCTAGAGGGGTGGGATAGGGAGGGTGGGAGGGAGGGAGACGCAAGAGGGAAGAGATATGGGAACATATGTATATGTATAACTGATTCACTTTGTTATAAAGCAGAAACTAACACACCATTGTAAAGCAATTATACTCCAATAAAGATGGTTAAAAAAAAAAAAAATTATTTTATGGCCCCAAATGTGATCTATTTCTTTTAATGTTGTGCACACCTGAAAAGAATGTGTATTGTCTTGTTGTTGGGTAAAGTGTTAAAACAATTATAGATAAATGTTAATTTGATCAAGTTTGTTGATGATGTTTTTCAAGTATTCTGTATCCTTACTAATTTTCTGTCTACTTGTCTCACTAATTATACTGACAGAGAGGTGTTGAATCTCCAACTATAACTGTGGAGTTGTCTGTTTCTCTATTCAGTTCTGTCTGTTTCTGCTTCATGTGTTTTGAAACCCTGTTATTATGTACATAAGTGTTTAGAAATATTATATCCTCTTAATTAACTGACCCCTTTATCATTTTGAAATGAATCTCTTTATCCCTTAAAATATTCATAATTCTGAAATCATCTTTGTCTGATAGTGACATAGCCACTTCAACTTTCTTTTTATTAATGTTTACCTGGAATATACTTTTCCATCTTTTTTCTTTTAACCTATCTGTGTAATAGATAGCATATAATTGGATCTTGTGTTGTTATTTTATTTTTAATCAGTTGACAATCTTTGCATTTTAATTGGGGTGTTAAGAAAATTTATATTTAATGTGATTATTTATGTGGTTGGATTTAAATCTATACCATCTTGATTTTTGTTTTCTATTTGTCACATCTGTTTTTTACTCTCTTTTTCTTCTTTTGCTGTCTTCTTTTAGATGAATTGCATATTTATGACTTTATTTTATTTTTTAATTTCTTGTTATCTCTATGTTTTAGTTTTGTTTTCTTAGTAATTGACTTAGAGTTTATACTATGCATCTTTAACTTACCACAGCCTACCTTCAAGTAATATTATATCACTTCACCTGAAGTGTAGCGACCTTACAATAGTATACTTCCATTTCCACCCCATCTTTCTTTTTTCTTTTTTTAAATATACAGAAATATAGATCAATGGAACAGGATAGAAAGCCCAGAGATAAACCCATGCACCTATGGTCAACTAATCTATGACAAAGGAGGCAAGGATATCCAGTGGAGAAAAGACAGTCTCTTCAATAAGTGGTGCTGGGAAAACTGGACAGCTACATGTAAAAGAATGAAATTAGAACACTCCCTAACACCATACACAAAAATAAACTCAAAATGGATTAAAGACCTAAATGTTAGACCAGACACTATAAAACTCTTAGAGGAAAACATAGGAAGAACACTCTTTGACATAAATCACAGCAAGATCTTTTTTGATCCACCTCTTAGAGTAATGGAAATAAAAATAAACAAATGGGACCTAATGAAACTTAGAAGCTTTTGCAAAGCAAAGGAAACTACAAACAAGACAAAAAGACAACCCCCAGAATGGGAGAAAATATTTGCAAATGAATCAACAGACAAAGGATTAATCTCCAAAATATATAAACAGCTCATGCAACTCAATATTAAAAAAACAAACAACCCAATCCAAAAATGGGCAGAAGACCTAAACAGACATTTCTCCAAAGAAGACATACAGATGGCCAAGAAGCACATGAAAATCTTCTCAACAGCACTAATTATTAGAGAAATGACAAGGATGCAATGCATCCTTGCAATGCAAATCAAAACTACAATGAGGTATCACCTCACACCAGTTAGAATGGGCATCATCAGAAAATCTACAAACAACAAATGCTGGAGAGAGTGTGGAGAAAAGGGAACCCTCTTGTACTGTTGGTGGGAATGTCAATTGATACAGCCACTGTGGAGAACAGTATGGAGGTTCCTTAAAAAACTAAAAACAGAATTACCATATGACCCAGCAATCCCACTACTGGGCATATACCCAGAGAAAACCGTAATTCAAAAAGACACATGCACCCCAATGTTCATTGCAGCACTATTTACAGTAGCCAGGTCATGGAAGCAACCTAAATGCCCATCAACAGATGAATGGATAAAGAAGATGTGGTACATATATACAATGGAATATGACTCAGCCATAAAAAAGAACGAAATTGGGTCATTTGTAGAGACGTGGATGGATCTAGAGACTGTCATACAGAGTGAAGTAAGTCAGAAAGAGAAAAACAAATATCGTATATTAACACATATATGTGGAACCTAGAAAAATGGTACAGATGAACCGGTTTGCAGGGCAGAAACAGAGACACAGATGTAGAGAACAAACGTATGGACACCAAGGCAGGAAAGTGGGGTGGGCGGTGGTGGTGGTGGGATGAACTGGGAGATTGGGATTGACATATATACACTAATACGGATAAAATGGTTAACTAATAAGAACCTGCTGTATAAGAAAATAATATATTTTTTTGATGCAGATCATTTTTAAAGTCTTTATTGAATTTGTTACAATATTGTTTCTGTTTTATCTCTTGGTTTTTTGGCCATGAGGCGTGTGGGATCTTAGCTCCCTGACCAGGGATCGAACCCGCACCCCCTGCATTGGAAGGTGAAGTCTTACCCACGGGACCGCCAGGGAAGTCCCTCCCACATCTTTTATGCAATTTCTGTCACATATTTTACTTTACATATGTTCTATGCCTTTAGATGCAGTCTATAATTCTTGTCACTATTCAAACACCTTTCTGGGTTCACGTTCACCAGAGTGTGAATGAAGCATCTGAACAGGTTTTTATGAAAGACGGGGATAGGAAGAAAGCTTGACAGTTCTAGGTGAGGAAACAGCACCGAGGGATAAATAGGATGGAAAAAAAAGACTATTTTAAACTTTTGAGAAGGCAATCCTAGCCAAAGGCTAAATGGTTTGAGAATTCCC
Organism: Eubalaena glacialis; assembly: GCF_028564815.1. Taxonomy (NCBI): domain Eukaryota; kingdom Metazoa; phylum Chordata; class Mammalia; order Artiodactyla; family Balaenidae; genus Eubalaena; species Eubalaena glacialis. The sequence goes on along the minus strand of NC_083731.1, from coordinate 12,727,615 downwards.
ATCAGTTTTCCCACCAGACTCTAGATTTTAAATGCTGGACAGTACAGTTAGAGCATTAATCTATGCACCTAAAAGCCACAAGAGTTAATCAAGGTGAAGAGCATATCAGATCGTAACTTTATTGTGGGAATAACTAGTTTGTTCAAAAATCAGCTGATTCCAAAAAGCAGTCAAGCCATTATTGTTACCACATGGGCTAAAGAAATAGTTGAATGTGTATCCTTTTTCACTTTTCCATTCTTATTTTTACTATTATGTGGGCCTATTAATTTCTGAGAGACCAGACCAAATTTGTAATAGAAATATAACAAAGTTAAAAATAAAGGAAATTTTACCAAACATCATGTTATAAATACAATTGTTTATTCACTAGGAAGTATTAAAATAAACTCTTTTGGCTATAAAGCATAAAAAATTGCAAAAAGACTCAGAAAAATATAAAGCATTCCTCTCTCTTACCATCCTTTATACCCACTCCCACTCTTCCATCTGCCTGGGAGCCAACACACAGAACAGGAAGAGATTGGAAACCCACCAATTCCATGGTCTTGGCAAGGTTCCAAGCTTAAGGATTCATGTTCCTATATCTCGATGACATTGTAACATGTTACTAAGAATTTTAGACATAAAGGAGCCATTATAGGTAGAAAGTGTTAGGGATACTGTTTTGCAAAAATATGTTTGCCAAAAAGAAGTTAGATAAGTTTTCTCTAGGTCAGCTCATTTCTGTAAAGAGATGTGTCTTTTCTAGGGTATGGATTTCTAATAAGCTTCACTCTCCCTTTCCTTCTCCCTTCCTACTCCCTATCATCTTTCTTTCCCCTTTTTTTTCTCCCTATCACCCCCCTCTTTGTCTCTCTCTTTTTTCCTCCTTCTCTCCTCTAAATAGTTTTTAGGAGCACGGACTCTTGACCTGACTATCTGAGTTCAATTGTCACTTTGTCACTTTTTAGTAGAGTGACTTTGGCCACTTCTCTACTACTCTGTGCCTCAGTTTCCTCATCTGTAAAAGTGAGGATAATAGTTGTTCTTATCTTATAAGAATTAAGAGGATTAAGTAAATTAATATATTAAAACAGTTAAAATAAGCCCTGGCACTTGGTAAATTCTCCATAAGGACTGTCATCATCCATCATCATCATCATCACCATCATCATTATCATCACCATTCAAGTGAGAAACATTCACTCCCCTGCAAGGGGATGGAAGAGAGAAGCCCTCACCTTTCCTGTATTGCTCTTCTATGCAGCTTCCACTCTGACCATTCCCAGGTGTTGAGTACAAATTTGGGGTCCCCCAGAAGAAACACTCTCTGAGTAGCCTTAAGAAGCCAGCCAGCTGGTCTCCAAGAACAGAGCAAAGCAAGGACCAGCTTACCAAGACTATACATGGAGAATCATCCCAGATTTGCTGCTAACATTCTATGTCACCTTGCACAGTCATTTACTTCAATTCTCAAACTTCCTCTTCTGTGATTTGAGGAGTTTAGATTAAGATTATCCCTTCATTCCCCCATGTTATCGCAAATCCCATAACCTATTCCATGTGATCTTTGTATTTATAAAATACAAAATACACAGGACATTATGAAGTGATAGAGTCTTCTTCTACTGGGGAGTTGGCAGGAGAGGGGAGACTGTCACCTTCTCATGAGTATGGTCACATTGGTCGTGACCAATCACACTTTAACAGCTCAACTCCACTCCCCCTACCAAGAGGGAATTGCAGCTGATGGAGCTCTAGACATTTGTTGAGACAGCATAATCCTTTCCATATAAGCATCATTCCAGCTGTGCGAAAAGAAGTATCAGGAATTCATCATCAGAGTCAGACCGCAAGGGCACCACTGTGCCCACCACCCTCCTGTGTACCCCTTTTCTCCTACTTCTCTTTTTTTTCCTCTCACTTCCTCTTCCCTTTCTTCTCCCTTTTCTCAGCAACACTTCCCACTGTCATTGACAGGTAGGACTGAAAAGGCTGCAGCCACTGAGGTAGAGGAAGCCTTTCCAACCAGACCCCCTTTCTCATTTGATGGGCATGTTTCTCGTTTATATGAAGCTTTGTACAATTTTGTATAGAGAAGTTGTATAATTTTGAAGGAAAAAAAAAGAGGAGAGAGCAAAGGAGAAAAGGGGGAAACCATCTAGAGCCCTACCACCACCATTTTATATATTTAATTTTTCTATGGGTAGATTTTGATTTGCCCAAGGAATATTATATATTTCCATTATGTGATCATGCCACCTTTTAAATCTGCCTTTTTCATGTAACAATATTTCTTAAGCATTTTCCATAATAGTACATATGCTTCAAAAATAAATTTATTGTGTATATTTATATCCCATCAAGGGCATATGCCAAAGCTTACTTCACCAGTTCCCTGTTATTAAGCATTTAGGGTATTTCCAGTTTTTCATCATCATCATTAACACTGTAATGAACATCTTTGTGCATTTAGCTTCTTACATATTTGGAAGTATTTATAACAACCTTGTGAGTAAGTATTATCAGAAAAGGAAATGAAGTTTAGAGGTGTTGAGTGGCACACCCAAAGTCGAAGTTAAGATAAAGAGTAGGGCTCACACCGGGGGTCTATTGACTTTCAGATCTCATTCCTTAACCGATAAGCCATACTGCTTCCCATTTTGCAGCTTTATGTCTTCAGGGCCTGCCCTTATTTCTCACTTTTCAATGAATCCTTTGTGAATAGTCAGCTCCTGGGATCTTCTCTTCCTCTCCAATTCAATTTCCTTTTAATCGTTCTTAGCTTCAAACAGCGTCTTGCCAACCTCCTAAATCCTTTACTTACTGTTTCACATCAACCAATCAGCAAATATCAACCCTGGAAACATCCAGACTAATGTCAAACCCCCAGTCTCCAATCATTTCTGGGTTTCCTTCAATTCACTGAATTCATCATCTTCCCTCTCACCTCTGGATCTTTGAGCGTGGTATTACCTCTGCCTGAATCACTCTTTTTTCCATCTTTCTGTCTAACTAACTTTTACTTATTCTTCACCCCTGGGCTTACAAGTCACTTCCTCCAGCAAATCCCAGACCAGGTAAAGAACCACTTCTATCTGTTCCTATAACCACCAGAACACTTAATGACACCGACTGGTACTTTCTTGTCTAATGATCTCCTTTGCTGTAGTATAAACTCAGTGGGACAGGGACCCTGGATGTCTTGTGTGCTGGTGTACCCCACACCTAGCCTGGTACCTGGCAAGTGTTAGGCCTCTTGTCTCTAATTATAAAAGGAATGAATAGTCTAAAAACACCCCTAGGTGGAGATGCTCTACCAATGATAATAAATAATTCCTTACACTCCACATTTTCAATGTCTTGGGTGTTTTTCTTCTTTATGGGTTTAATACTATGTACAAGGGTATTTACCTGTTCCTATTTTTTCAATCTGCAGAAATAAATTATATATATGTATACTTACATGTGCATATATCTATTAGTCTGATAAAACCATGTTTTGTTTGGACTGAAGGCATTTGGCTATTAAATAAGAAACATTATCAAATTTGAAAACATTTCAGTGAGTCTGTCTGATGTCTGTGTCTTCTCATTTTTTAAAAAAAGGTTTTATTATGGTAAAATACACATAACATAAACTTTACCATCTTAACTATTTTTAAGTGTACAGTTCAGTAATGTTGAGTAAGTTTACATTATTGTGCAACTAATCTCCAGAACTCTTGTGCTTTCTCATTTTTGTAGTAAATCTGTAGCACTATAAATACTTGTGTAAATACCTCTTCCCTAGAACAGGAGTTTCTAGACTTTCCAGTTCAAAAAAACCTTCTTAATATCAAAAAATTTTTGTAGAATCCTATAGGATAATAACCATACTGCTGATATCTGTGAAAATAAATTATTAATTCAACACAATGTTTAGATTTATTAATCACAACAAAATCTACATGGAAGTGTAGTACCCAGGGTTTGGATTTGTTATTTCACAATGACTCTCTCTAATCCCTCAATTCACAGGGGTGGGCTTCTGGTAGCCATGCTGTATGGAAATAGCCACAAATCACTGGACCAGAAATGGCCACCTGACTCAAATTGAACTAATCAAATTCCTTCACCAAGAATTCAAAATTAGCAGAAAGACAATGATAGATAGTAATTGATTGATTGATTCCGTGTCTCCATGTAACTAAAACTGTAAGACAAATTCAAAAACAGTGGATGTTCGTATTCTACAGGTTCATCTGTGCCATGATCCTATAAGGGGGTTATTATTCCCATGTTACAGATGGGAAAACTGAGGCTTGGAGAGGCTTTGAACCTTGAACCCAGACATTAGCTATTTCTCAATATGGCTTCCCTATGCAATGGAGCACTCTTGAAACTGGGCTGTCATTGGAAATTCATTTATCTAAACTTCCATGAAATTGTGAGCTCCTTGAGATCCCAGACAGTGTCCTGCTCCATGGGTGCCCAATAAATGTTTATTAAATAACTAAATGAAATTATACTTAGTACTGTGTGAGGTTACAAAGAGTAATAGAAACAATGGTCCAAAGGAAACCTACCTACCTTACCCAAGAGTTGGAAAACGTAGTTAATGTGTCTGAAATACACCAAGACCACATGAAATTCAGCATCCATCCTACAAGAATTTGAAGAAGGAAAATGATCTTTGTGTTTATACCAGCCTAAACTAAGTATGATTAATGAGGTAAAGCTACAACAAAAGTTTTCTTGTAAGACACTCCAAAGCAAAGTCAGACCAAATGATGTGTAATTGCCTGGGCGTTTTATTCAAACAATGTCATTAACACCACTTAAAATGTAACTTCTAGGCCCATAAACTTTATTTATACCTGTCATCAAAGTCCTTGAGAGGCTACTAGTTTAATTATGTTTCACTCCACAATAATTACGTGATATTAAAGAAAGTAATGAGTTACTTTTCAGCTGTTGGAAAATAAAAAAGGCTGTTGAAGTGAGATGAGGGATTTATGCATCATGATTAAAGATGTTTGTGGGTCTTTGAGAATATTTTATATGTAAATTTAATCTCCCTTAAACACATGTTTGCTATGTTGCATCCCATTTTTAATGCTATCAGAATCCTAATGGTTCTCAAAAAATATAATCATTTCACTGCAGGAGGGGGGAGATATGGGGATGTGTGTGTATGTATAGCTGATTCACTTTGTTAGAAGGCAGAAACCGGCACACCATTGTAAAGCAATTATACTCCAATTAAGATGTTAAATAAATAAATAAATATAATCATTTCAGGACCCCAGTTCAAACTCTTTATGAAATAATGATTTTTAAAAATCTGTCAGAATTGACAGCCTCTACATCCTGGAAATATAAATTAGAAAATTTTGCTTCATGATTAAGGCCAGGGAGAAATTTTTCTCATGTTATTGATAGATGTCCCAATCTGTCTTCAGATCAAGCAGATAAGTTTCCAGTTTATTCATAGAACACATTTCACACCTCCTCTGTGTCATAAGTTTAATTCTCTTCTTACAACATGTTGTATCAAAATGCATCACTGAAATTGGTTCTGTTATAAACTGTTATAAGCTGTTTAAAAATAACAAAATTCGCCACCACTGGTGGTGCAGTGGTTAAGAATCCGCCTGCCAGTGCAGGGGACACGGGTTCGATCCCTGGTCCAGGAAGATCCTACATGCCGCGGAGCAACTAAGCCCGTGTGCCACAACTACTGAGCCTGTGCTCTAGAGCCCGCGAGCCACAACTACTGAAGCCCACGCGCCTAGAGCCCATACTCTCCCCAACTAAGAGACGATACCGCAATGAGAAGCCTGCGCACCACAACGAAGGGTAGCCCCCGCTCACCACAACCAGAGAAAGCCCGTGAGCAACAACGAAGCAAGGAAGACCCAAGGCAGCCAAAAAAAAAAAAAAATTCTCAAATCAGATTAGTACTAGGCACTATTCATACCAAAAGATGTTGATGAAAGATTTCCATTTATTGTTGCAATTACTTTGTAGGAAAATAAATTACTATCGTACTATTTTTCGGTATTAATGTCACTTCCTTGTGAAAGATTTGGATCCCTCCTCCCTTTAAAAGCTCACTATGATCTTGCAAAATGTATTTGGTCCATAATCCATTTGAGTTTTATAATTCAATTACCTATCAGTATTCTTAGTTTTATGACACCAATTATTTCAATGCTTTTCAGGATACATGTTAGCTAAAGTGTTAAAATATTTTTTCATTTGAAAACATAAGTTATTATCATTTCAAATGTGCCCCCTAGATTCTTTCCAGAACTTTCAATTCTGTGTATATAGAGATGGCAATTCTGATCCATCGTCAGCAGGAAATGCACTGAATTGTTCTGCTCACCGTGAAGAAGCGTCTGTAATTAAGCGTTTTTGCTCTCTCAAAATCTTATTTTTGCTAGAGAAGTTCAGGGAGCGTAGCTTTCTCTCAGCAGTGCTATCTGAACCGCGCGGTAACTAAATTTGTAACTGAGGTCACATTAGCACCATGTTAATTACCTGAGTTATCAAACCAAAACACTTTCTATTTCGGTCACTCCTCTCAGGTAACATCAACAGACACCCAATTAAACTGGCTCAGTCAAAGCAGAGACCCCATGGGCCCTTGGAACAACTATCAAGTCCAGGAGCCTAAGTCCATGACTGGCTTCAGACAGAACTGAATTCAGTGGCTCAACACAGAGCATCAGGGCAGGTGCCTCATACTCTATGCCCCAGAACTGATTTTCTCTGGCTTCATTCAGAGGCAGGATTTGTCCACAGTATGGTCCAAGCAGCGGGAGGCTTACATCCACCAGTTAGCCACCCAGGTAGAAAGAGAGTGGCTCTTTCCAAATCCCTAGGCAGGACCTTCATATGTGCATCTTTCAACAAATTACAGTGGCCGTGGGATGGATAGGACAATTTTACCAGCCAGGACAGGTGACACACCCATCCCATGGCTTCAGTACATAGGGGTCAGTCCCTCTTGAACATATGAATTGAGAACAAAAGAAGGGTTTTTTCCCCCAAAGGAAGATATGCGTGCCCGCCCAGGAGAAAGTGGAGTGGGCAGAGCAGGCTGGAAAAATAGCTCTGCCGAGGAAGGTCCCACGTCCCTCAGTGACCCCTAAGTTGGTACCAAAGGAAACATGGCAAAGTTCTCCCAACAGCAGAAAGCGCACTTGGCTCTGTGTGAGGACGAGGGTCCTCATTCCAGCTCTGCCATTAATTACAGAAACAACTGAGAAAGTGGCAGACTCTTCTAGGCCCGTTTCCTCGCTATTTTATAAAATCCCCTGAACTAGGCACCAGCCATAAGAGGCTTCAACAGTGACGGTCCCCCTGAAATGCCCTCAGCCTAAGGTTTTCCAGACTTAATACACTCAGAGTATACTCATTTAGCCCCCTACAAACCCATCTGGACGGTCCTCAGACCCCTCAAGGTCAATATATGTCCCCCAATGCCCCCCCCCACACACACACAACAAACAGCCCATACCTCTTCCTCCTCTAGAGCTCTGTACCCCGAGGGCGACCCCTCCCAAGCCAGGAGCCAGAAATTCTCTGAAATAACCACCAGATGTCAGGCTACACAGATACATGCCCCCTTCTCTCTGAAAGGCTCTTGGGTTTACTTGGACCCAGGGATTCTCACCTTGGAGTCCATGGATGGTGTCCAGAAGATCCACAGACCTCCTGATTTTTAGGAGGCATTCACCTCCTAAAAATAAAAATACTATCCTTCATAACTGCAATACCATGGAAAATCAATAATAATTCCTTCACATCCTTTAATAGCCAGTCCATATTCACATTTCCTCAGTTGTCCCAAAAGATAATTTTATATCCAATTTTTTGAACCACGCTCCAATCAACTTTTACGCATTGCATTTCACAGCTGTGCCTTTTTAGTCCCTTTTAATCTAGGTTAATCTTGTATTTTTTTTTTTAATGACATGGAAGTCTTGAAGAGACCAAGTGTTTTGGGGTTCAATTGTGTTCCCCCCAAAATTCACATGTTGAAATCCTAACCCCAGTACCTCAGAACGGGCTCTTATTTGGAAATAGGTCACTGTAGGTGTAATTAGTTAAGATGAGGTCATACTGGAGTAGGGTGAGTCCTTAATTCAATATGACTGGTGTCCTTATAAAAAGGAGAAATTTGGACTCAGGGAGAATGCCATGTAAAGATGAAGGAGAGACCGGAGTGATGCTTCTATAAGCCAAGGGATGCCAAAGGTTGCCAGCAAGCCACCAGATACTAGGGGAGAGGTGTGAAGAGTCTTTCTCATAGCTCTCAGAAAGCATCAACCCTGCAAACACCTTGATCTTGAACTTCTAGCCTCCAGAACTGGAAGACAATAAATTTCTGTCATTTTAAGCCACCAGATTTGCAGTACTTTGTTATGGCAGCCCTAGGAAACTCATATTGCTATCTTGTAGAATATTCCACATTCTAGATTTGGAAGTATTTTCCTCATGATGTCACTTCACTTGTTCCTCTATCCCCTATGTCTCCTATAACTTAACTTAAGCTACATCTTAAGTCTTGATTGGCTTTAAAGATTTCTGTTGAGACTATTTCATGGGTGATTCTATGTGTCTCATACTGTCTCATCTCAAAGGGACGTGAAGTCAGGTGGTCCCTCTGTGATGATGTTAAATTGGATCACATGGTGAAGGTAGGACAATATGTCTTTAATGATTTAAACATTGCTTGGCCACTTCCTGAACCCAGCTGGAGGTGGCGAGAGGAATGGTGGTATGGGCTGCAGCAAGTGTGTTGTCATCCAGGACTCCAGCCTATCTTTCTTGTTCCTCTGGGAACCCCTCCCCCATGACACCTGTTCCTGGTGGGAATTTCAATCACAGCCCCTCACTCCCCACCACTACATGGCGGGGGCATCTGGATACCTTAATCCCAGCAATTGGTCCCGAGATGGGCATGTGAACTGTCTTAGCTCAAGGTCCCTAGAAACCAGAGCTTGAGGCGAAACTTACGTGCACGCGTTGTTGAGAAGTGTAAGCGCAAGGTCCCAAGAGGAGGGGAAAAAAAAGAAAAGGGAAGCAAGACTGCAAAGGAAGGAAAGAACAGATAAGGTGGTACATTACAGAGCTGGCCACACACCTCTGTGACAACTCTGGTTGTCACAACTCTGGTTGTCACAGAGGACACACCCGGAAAGAAGCAGTGTGGATGCTCTGAGTCTCAGAACAGTCTGTCAGCAAAGAGGAAAGGAGAATAACGCATCCACCAGCTCCTTCCAATCTCCTCTTTCTCACTGGTCATATTTCATCCCATGGGACATTGAACCCTCACACCTTGGGCTGTGTGACCTCTAGGGAGCCACTCGGAATCCAGAATGAACTGGTGACACTTCCTAACAGCCTGGGTGTTGTCTGTGATAGGTCGGGCCAGACTGTGCAAGCCAATGCATGTGCACAGGTGCCCAAAAGTCCTGAAGCTTTTTGTGCCTCAGCCATGATGGGAAAATCCCAGACGTAATAGGCAAAAGGCATGAGTGTGAGAAATAATCAGAGAGGTGCCGTCTGCTCTTTCCACGAGTGACAACAGGGCACCACTGGCCCAACGCTCTACAAGAATATGGCCCGCCCCAGTGAAAATGGAAACATCTTCTTTGGAGCCTAGAAGAATGTGGTTGGTGCTGGATGAACTCCCTGGAGTAATGAGCATCAATGAATATTCAGTGCTTCACATACTGTCTGACTCAGACTTGAATACTTGAATAAAGGATGAATACATGAATAGATGGATGGATGGATGGGGGGATGGATGGATGGATGGATGGATGGGGGGATGGATGGATGGATGGGGGGATGGATGGAGGGATGGATGGAAGGATGGACAATGAACCGATGGATGGGAAGGACGGTGGGCATTCAGAGCCTGCTAAAGTGCTGCAAAGTTGGTACAGAGGTATATAATAGTCATATTTGATATTTAATAGTAATATAATCCTATGGAGAAAAATATCAGCTTATTCAACTTACATATGATATGTATTTGCAAATCCCAGGAAGAGAACCTCATACTGCTTTACAAAAAGCGCTCCTGCCCTTCAGGGTGTGACATCCAGCAGTGCCCCGGGGAGAAGTGATGAGACAGATGTTGGCCACCAGTCTGTTACAAGGGCTCTTGGCTCATTACTTTCTACTTCCTTCAGGGTCTCCTTCAGCTGCTTTGTGGCCTCAGCCCACCTTCCTTTCCACCTCATTTCGCTCCCCCTTCTCCCCAGCCCTTCACAATGTCGCGGTTCTCTCTTCCATCAGAGCACAATTGAGGAGGGTGCCTGGTCCATAAGGAAGGCCTGATAGATGCTTGTCAATACTCATCAATGGCATCCCACCATCCTTAGAACACCTGTATCCCCTCTAATCTTTAACACCCCCTGCTGCCCCAAATGTCAAAATAACAGTATGCGGTGTGATATTTTTGTGTGTAACCCAGAAGACATGTAGCCTGCTTGCTGCTGATTTGAGACCTAGCTTAGTCCTGTGACCCACTGCAAGTTGAAAAACAAAAAGCCATGATGAGAAAATAGCAAAATTTCCTAAAAACGCCTAGTAGGCTCCATCTCCCTGAACTCCCTGATCATCCTCTCGCCCCAAAAACCAAACATCAGCAGAGCTTTCTGAACTGGCTCCTGGGCACCGTGCCCCCTGCTTCTCTGGTCTATCCTCTTCTCTTGCTCACTTCCCACCATCTCACGTGCAATTAAATCCCAACTTCCCAAGTAAATTACAGGTTTCCCAGATCTTCTCTGCACTTCCTTCCCCTGATCAGCACAATCAAGGCATGGGAACCAGAAGGCAGAGGAAAGTCTCAGAATCACTGTATTTAGGTATCTGTCACATGTGATTTGTTGCAATTAGTTTTCACCAACGTGCATTGATTTTACTTGGGGAACGCCAGGACAATCTCAGAGCCCGTTTGTGCGCTGTAAGTGATGTGTGTGAATGTATCACTAGGTGGTGATAGAGCATCGCTACCACCCATTCACTAGCGGAGCTCAAGGAAAAGAAATGAATTCACGCTCCGGGAAATGATTACCCACTTTCCTTCCACATCACAAGTTACTGAACCTTCTGTCACGTGGCAAAGCAAGCCAGGCAACAGGTCTCTAAGGTCTGTTCAAGTTAATGATTTATTGATTTTTTTGGCTGGCGTTTCACTTAATCCTTGGTTTGATTTAACTGAGCTTCCAATTTTTAAAAAAATTGGTCAGTCTTGCTAGAATTCTAAACGAAGAAAAATAAATCTCCTTGTTTATAATCTTCTACCGTGGGTCCAGTAGTTTTGTGGATTCCAACAGGGGGACTAGCTCGTAGGGGCTGTTTAGTCCAGATGAGAAGAAAGCAGTAATGCTAACCAGGAAGAGGCCAGCAGGTGGGCGGCTGACTCCCAGGTGAAGTAATTCCAGCCCGTGACCCCAGGCTGGGTCCCTAAGTCTCAGCATCTGTTTGCACAAGTCATATGTCACAAGGGAGGCCAGCTGAGAGTTGCAGCAACCCACTCCAGCTATCAGAGAGACTGGGAGGGTATCAGCACCTCAATTTCATATGCAAATGACAGCCACAGCTAATCCATCAAAAAAAGGTTTGTTGGGTTTCCTGGAAGGTCCAGATCCTTGGAGGCTCCTGCTAAAGATTATGAAGCAACCAGCTTATTTCAAAATCAATCTGATTTATAGCATAACAGCAGATTAAAGAAAAAATATTTCAATACAATATGATGCTTACATGTATTAAGATGTCTTGAGGGAAATTTAACTTGCATTGATTTTTTTTGTTTAGTTCTGTCATAGCATGTTCCTAGAAGTCACGTGTGTCAACCTTAGGAGGGGAACTCACCAGCAGGACTCTAAAATAAGGGGAGGGGAGATTGCCCTGGAGTTCTCAAAAGCGGCAGACCTCAGAGCCTCTGTGTTCTGAGGGTGAGGTATGTGGCTGTCCAGGCAGCAGGATGAGGCCAGGCAAGTGTTCCCCAGGTGCCTCTTGCCTCTTGCAATGGCAGCCCCAGGAATTGAAATAGCTGAGCAGTCAAAGCTGTGTCCCTGTGAGCCCAGGGAAGGCAGGGGCGGGGCCTCCCCAGACCAGCATCATACAGCATCCCTCTGTCAGGCGGTGCAGGACCAGGTGTCCTGCCCTTGTGGAGGTGAGGGAAATACAGTTCAAAGAAGCAAGTGGAGGCTGAAATCTGGCCCAGGTTTCACCTGCTAAGCCAAGCGTCCACAGGACTGGGTCTGCCCAGTGGGGACATACTTTCTAGATTGTAGAAAGTCTCTGGAGGACCAGGAGGTGGCTCTGAGAGTGACAATGAGCTAGAAGGAGCAATGGTAACAGAAAACTGATTAAACTTTGGCTTTGCCTTCAACCACCTAAGCCCCACCCTAGGACTCTATAACCCTCGAGTTCTTGAAGAATTCAGGGCGGGGCTGTGGGGGGAGACCCAGGAAGGAGATACTGACCTCTCTCCCAGGCAGGAACATATGCTCTTTGGTTAGTGTTCATTCTTTAAAGAGATGAGACCATGTTTGCACCCCCAGTTTGTAAAGTAACATATCAGTAACACTCGGAGTAATACTCCAACAGGCAAAGCAGATGCTGGTGCCAAACTGAGGTTTAAAGAGATTAACTGCTGCACAGATACTAAATAGAAGGATTGGAAGTACACTGGTCCTTTCCCCAACACTCCAACCTGACAGATTTGGGGGCAATGGTCTTCCTTTAATAATTAATTCATGTTGCCTCAGAGATGAGCTATGGGATATTACAGTTGATTGTCCCATAAAATTTACCATTAAAAATAAATTTTGCAAATGAATTTCCAGCTTGCCTAGCTGAGACCTTGGGCAAATGCCTTGAACCAAAATCTTCCAGGTCTACAAAATCTGCACAGGGAGGGCCTTCACTTAGGGCTCTTATCACTGCAGAATTCCCATAATCGGAACAAAAAGAAGCATTGAGTATATAGCAGAAGTTAACAGCTTCACAATAACCCTGCCAGGTATTATTATCCGGATTGTACAGATAAGAAAACCAAGACCTAGAGGGATGAAGCCTCTCGTGGACCGCATCGCTCCACTCGTGAGCGGGGAGCCAGGAGGCAGGAACATAGGGCTGCAAAGCCCACACTCGTTGCGACTCCACACTGCCTGCATCGGTCATGCCCACAAGATACTGCTCCTTGGGCTCCCTGCCAGGGTTTCACACTGTGATTCCATCCAAATACTTTGGGAGGAGCTATCCATCATTCACACTTTAGTGAGAATTTGTTCAAATACGGTCAGTCTAAGAATGTGGTGTTTGTTGGAGAATTGAGAATGCAGATCATATGGAAAGGTATATTATTTGACAGGTAAACCTGGAGAGAGAATAGAGGCTGCCATGGAACAAGGGAATTCAGGCACCCAGAAGGTTCTGAAAGGCAGCTCAGAGTAGCAGTTGCAAACCAGTGGCCTGCAGGCCATATGTGACCTACAGATGTGTTTTTGGTTAACACAGCACATTTTTATAACTGAATGAGTGGCCAGCATTTTTAGATGTTTTCTTTTTTAAGAAATCCAAACTTCCAGTCCAGACTATACGTTTCCACTGAGCAACAATAAGCTGGAGCCGAGAAGCCACGTCCCCCTGGATCTTTACTTCTCTTCGGTCATCATTCCATCTCATTTTATTAATTCAAGTTACCTGCCCCATCACCCTCTCCCCATAGGCATTTAAGATTGAGAACCTTGTGCTAGAGGCATTTAACTGGGAGGGGGAAGGGGAGTGGCTCCAGCAAGTAAAATAGGGAAAGTCAGAAAGGACAACAGGACAAGACTAAGGACAACTTCCCTTAATTTAGAATTTTGAAAATGAGACTAGTCAGCCTCTGTGCCATTAAGGGACTGCCTCAGTCCTGAGTAGGGCTCAAGCTAAGCAAAAAGACAGTTTCAATGCGATATTGAGACAAATCTTCTGAGTCCTGATAATTAGCCCCAGGACCACTGCACCCACTTTACCTGCTCATATTTTGTCTGCCTCTCTGATAATCCCATCATCAATCCTTGCTTAATTCCCAGATTCTCTTCTACCCCATTTCTCCAACAAAATTCACTGAAGTCCCAGTCTTGGGACTCATTCTTGGATGCCAATGTCCACTTCTTTTGTCATGGAGTCAGATGACCCAGTGGTGTAAGTCATAGTGCTGGCTGCATCATTTTTTAAGTTTCCCTGAATTACAAATAGTTTACTTGACAAAGGTTGTTTTCTGTCTTAATACTGGACTCTGAGTGGGGGGAAAAACCTCCCCTGAGAATTCAGAACCATATATATATATATATCTCCTTTATAATCCAGAAACCTCCAAGCCAAACAATTAATATGAAAGCTAGCAACAACCTTATGATACCTCTGAGATGCCAGGCAGAAGCATACATGAAACCATTCTGAAATTCTGAAGAGCAAATCTTCAAGGACACTGCACTACAGTCCCAAATATTGGGAAAAAAAACCCTGAACAATCAGCTCAGCTCTCAACTCAAGATGTAAAATTGATAAGGAAAAAAATGTACCAAGAACAAGTCAGCATACACAAAAAATATCAAGATTAGATCCTGAAAAGTTTCATCTAAAAGAATCATTTGAGTTTAAATAAATGTTTAAGATTAATAAAAACATAGAAGAAAAACTAAACACATAAACACTCTGAAAAAAGAACAAGCCTGTTTTTAAAAGGACCAAATAGAGCTTTCAAATTACGAAAATGCTGTCATTGAAATACAGAATTCAGCTGGTGGGTTAGGCAGCAAATTGGTTGTAGCTGAGTAGAGACTTAGTAAACATGAAGAAATATCTGAGGAATTTATACTACATGAAGCACAGAGAATCAAAGAGATGGAAAATACAAAAAAGATAAGATAGGATGGGAGAGAAAGTCCAATATTTCTAATAAAATTCTAGATGGAATTCATACAATGAGATATTATACTGCAACAAGAATGTATAAATTACAATTACATAGTACAAAGTTCCAGTTACAAGATACATAAGTACTAGGGATGTAACGCACAACATGATCAATATAATGAACACCGCTGTATGTTACATATGAAAGTTGTTGAGAGTAAATCCTAAGAGTCTCATCACAAGGAAAAACTATCTTTTTCTCTTTCTTTTATTTTGTATCTATTTGAGATGGTGGATGTTCACTTAACTTATTGTGGTCATCATTTCATGATTTTTTTTAAAGATTTTTTTTTGTGATGTGGACCATTTTTAAAGTCTTTATTGAATTTTGTTACAGTATTGTTTCTGTTTTATGTTTTGGTATTTTGGCCGCGAGGCATGTGGGATCTTAGCTCCCCAACCAGGGATCAAACACGCACCCCCTGCATTGGAAGGTGAAGTCTGAACCACCGGACCTCCAGGGAAGTCCCATCATTTCATTTTATGTGAGTCAAATCATTATGCTGTACACCCTAAACTTACACAGTGGTGTATGTCAATTATATCTCCATAAAACTGGAAGAAAAAAATTTAGAAATTTTTTAAGTCAAGAAGTTAAAAAATTACAACTAAATATATCAATAGGGATTAATTTCATTAAAATTAATGTTGAGTGAAAGAGAAACAGAAGTGTATCTACCATATAGTTCCATTTTTGTAAAGCTCAAAAACAGGATAATTTAAGTGGGCCCAATATAATCATAAGAGAGCTGAAAAGTTGAAGGGGGAGGCAGAACAAAGAGTCTGTCAGAGGAACATGTGACTATGAAAGAAAGACACAGAGAAATGCAATGTTGCTGGTTTTGAAGATGGAGGAAGGGGGCCACGGGCCAAGGAATGTAGGTGGCCTTTAGAAGCCAGAAAAGGCAAGAAAGTAGATTCACCCCCAGAGCCTCCAAAAAGGGACACAGTCCTGTAACACTTGGATTTTAGCCCCGGGAGACCCACGTCAGACTTCCAATATACAGAAGTGCGAGATAATAAGTTGTGTTGTTTTAAACCACTAAATTTGTAGTAATTTGTTGCAGCAGCAATAAAAATCTAATACAACTATGTTACTCTAAAGTTAAATATATCTTATATCCAACTGAATTATTAAGGATAAACTGGTTAACACCTAACATTAACTCCAAAGTTATAACAATTCTGAACTTGTACGTCCTTGAATAACATTGCCTTAAGATATGTACGGCAAAAACAGGAATTACTAGGAGGAATTGAAAACTTAAACCTCTCAATAACTGACAGGTTAAGCAAAGAGTAGTTAAGAAACAGAAAATCTAAACACACAAGTCCAACTTTAACAGTGCAAGCAGAACCCACTGAACTTTATTTACTCTGCTTTAGTTTTAAACAAAAGAAAATTATAAGATTATGCTTAGAGTAATCCAGAGAAGTATCACGATACAAAAGTAACATTTTAAGAAAAACTGGAAAATGCCACGTAGTATTTGTGACGCTTCAAAACATGAAATCTCATTGTTCCTTTTCCATAGTTTATAGATAATGCTATCATAAAAATTCTGAAATATTCACCACGATATTAAAGGAAGTATCAGTGTCGAAAGATCATGTGATCGAAGTAGGAGTCTAAATTGGAACGACTGAAAAATTGTGAGTTCAGCTCAAATTAATGGGTCACAATGGCTATGATGAATTCTTGTTCCTTTTGGTTCCCAGGTCCCAAGTTACCTCACCACTAGACCTAAAAATAGCACGGAAAATACTGAAGAATGCCATCAGGTTCTAACACAGGTATGTTTCATACTTCCTAGGGAAGCAAAAAATGTTCAAGAGACAACAAAAACTTGGCCTTGCTTAGAGTTGGGTAGAAACCACAAGGAAATTAATCAAATTGAAAATGCCTGGTGAATGACCATTGAAAATTGATGGGCCTGGTTCTACAGCACAGCCAGGTGAGTTAAATGCATTCCCTATACAAGTGGAGTCATCACTCCAAAGTGGAGTGTCCACTTGGAAGTAATTTTCTTAGCTCTGGCTGACTGCTTGGCTTCATGAAAGGGGCAAATTACCCCAAGGAGGTGAGCAGTTGATCTCAAATTAATTTCTATATTCAGACTTCTTCTTACTAGAATTAACTCAAATGACGCAAGGGTGCTCTCTAGCTCAGGAAGGCCCAGTGCATTTGGGAGAGCTGCCTTGTGAAATCACAAATGGGGAACACAGGGGCCGCTAGGTCACCCAGAGAAAGCTTGCCCTGCCCTCCCTCCCCCTAGCCCAACCTGAAGTTCTCTGACCCAAACTGATAACCCAACCAAATAACAAGAGCCAACCGAATGTGCAAGAGCTGAACTGAATGACATTTGAAACACAGACTGGGTTGTAATTTAGTCTTCCTTTATCACAAAACAATAAATGAAAAGACACAGTTCATTATAATGGCTATCTTCCCCTCCACACAGACCCGCCCTTCAAGTCACCTGTTAGGGAAGTCGGCACACCTAGAGCCAGTACCCAACATTTACATGGGGTCCCTAATCTGAAAGTCTTGGAGGTCCCTGTTGATAATGTGAGAGATGTGTCCCTAGTCTGTCTTCACATCTACATTAGCTGCAGGATGAGGGAAGTCCCTAAAATATGTAACGTTGAGAAATGAAGGGTAATGGGGAATAAATAGCACAGGGATTGCCAAGCTGAGGTAGCAGCTTTGCAAATCTCTGACCCAAGAGAAAACTTGATCGGATTAGAGAATGATTAGCACCACAGCCCCACATCGTTAGAGGGCACAATAAAATGGAGAAATCGGCAATGTTGACAAGACACAAGGCTAAAGAAGGAAGCAGAAGCTGCATCTTATTTTAAGGCAATGGTTCTCGCACTCATTTAGCTGCATCAGAATCACCTGGAAGGCTTGTTAAACCCGGAGGACCAGCGCCCACTCCCAGAGTTCCTGGTTTCCTGCATCTGGGGTGGGGCATGAGAACTGCATTTCTAACGAGGTGTGCTGACGCTCTTGGTCCAGGGAACCATGCTTTGAAAAATCACTGCTCTGCAATGTTTCTGCATTATCCCGAATGCCTTGGAAATGAAAAGAAACAGAAGGCTTCTGGAGGTATGTCATAGCCAACTTGACCTGCGCATAGTGCCTGCAGAGGGCAAGGTCACAGCTGGGAGTCAGGAGGGTACGCGGGGCCTTGAGGAGAGTGAAGGCATTTTGAAACAGTTGTGGTAACAAAGAAGAGGCAAACCTGTCCAGGGGTTCAGGTGGATGGCTGAGCAACCTTTAAAGTGTGGATGTGGTTGGAGTCGATAGATTTGTAGTCGCAAAACTTTATCCGTTGTCTGACTTTCCCCAGCATGAGTAGGAAGTGCAGGTGTAACAGAAGAATGGTGGTTTAGATCCAGGATTAGAGTTTTCCTGAGAGTCAGATAATAAAAGGGGGGGGGGGCAAAAGAGGGAAAATGTTTGACAGAGGTGTGATATTGAAATTTATAAGAAATATAGATTTGGTTATTCAGGTGAGCCAAGTATATTTCTTGTTTGTGTTTGGTCTTTATTTATGGTTCCTGGCCCACAGCTGCCCAAACCTTTGGAATTTCCTGAGTGAAAAGAGCAATGGGAACATCTCTTACTCTAATGTTTGGTCTCTAGTCCTCAGTTCCTGAAAATGCTTCAACGCCAAAAGCTGAAATGGGTGTATTGTTATTTGTGACAAGCCCGTTCCACCACAACTTGGGTTTAGGTTAATGAGGTGACTTTTGTTCTGTTTTGTTTAGTCTCTATTTTTTAACTGAAGTATAGTTGATTTACAGAGTTGTGCTAATTTCTGAATCAAGAATTGTCCTCAGACTAGAGTGATGAAAAAAGCATGGTGGAAAGAGGGCCGAAGTGGGATTGGAGGACTTGGTTTCTTATCATCGTCCCTAACCTATTGACCTTGGGCAAGTCAACTAAACTCTCTGAGCTTACATTCTTGCTATCTTTAAAAACAGGGACAGGGGTGTCCTAGATGGTGTCTACTGGCTCCTCTGGCTTGGCTTCACTCTCCACCCTGCTCCAACCTGCTTTGTGCCCTGGGAGGCTGACTTGGAGGAATGACATCAAAGTCTCTTTTGCCCTCTAGCTTCTGGTTGGGGTCTGCCAAAGGGTGCCCCCTGGAAGACGTTAGAAGGAGGAAAGAGAGTGAGACTGGGTATTTACACCCCTGCTCTTTTCCTGCAGGGTCTCCTGGGAGTGGCGCGGTCCCTCTCCTGAAGGTCCCTGCTCTCTCAAGGCAGCCCCCCTACACAGTCATCTCCCAGCTGCTAGTAACGGCTTACTCTGCTTGACCCTCAGGTCTACTGGTGGTAACAACTCCACTGTCACTAGCCCTGGGATATTACACCATCCCACGTGGCTCCCCGCCCTGCCTATGCTTTTGTAAATGCTTTAAGAAGTTTAAAGCTGCCTAGAAGCACCCTAATTTGAGAGTGCCAACTGTTTCCCACTGGCGCTGTGACTAATACAATGAGCTAGATTAGAGGTATACTGAATATCATGGGGTACTTCCGAGATTTAATTTGCATTTTGATTTGAATTGTGTGGATGTTCACTAAATCTGATAGAAGACCGAAACCTGCTTCCATAGCCCCAATTATGAGTTTCGGATTTTTCCAAATTGCTTTGCTATTCTCGTCGATCGATGCTAACATAAGTCAATAGAATACATTTCAACTCAAAAAGATATCTTATTAGCAAAATTTCACTCAATTTGTTTTACATGTCAGTGTGTCATATAAAATTTTATTCAAGAAGGAAAACAGGCTTTACTGCTTTCAAATGTTTGGTAACCACCGGTAGGTGGCTTTTGGGTTCCTTCCAAGATTCTAAGACTCTAAATATTACATTTTCAGGAGCTGAGCAATACCCAACCTCTCTCAACCATGCTGCTGGGCAATGAAACAGGGTGACAGCCACTAGAGGCAGAGTACAGGGAAAACTCTGCAGACCATTTCCACCCCTCACCAGGGTGACAGCCATTGGAGGCAGGACACCAAGCAAAGGTCACAGCATGCAGTAGTGCCCCTCCCACTCCCCCATCCCCTCAGCTCAAACAGCTCATTCTTTTCCTCATCAAGATCTCTCTCAGTAATAATATAATGATGCTCATACCTACCTACCATTTCTTTTCTTGTTGTTGTTATACAGAAGGTTCTTACTAGTTATCTATTTTATACATATTAGTGTATATATGTCAATCCCAATCCCCCAATTCATCCCACCACCACCACCACACACCCCACTTTCCCCACTTGGTGTCCATATGCTTGTTCTCTACATCTGTGTCTCTATTTCTGCCTTGCAAACCGGTTCATCTGTACCATTTTTCTAGATTCCACATATATGCATTAATATACGATATTTGTTTTTCTCTTTCTGACTTACTTCACTCTGTATGACAGTCTCTAGATCCATCCACATCTCTACAAATGACCCAATTTCGTTCCTTTTTATGGCTGAGTAATATTCCATTGTATATATGTACCACATCTTCTTTGTCCATTTGTCTGTCGATGGGCATTTAGGTTGCTTCCATGACTTGGCTATTGTAAATAGTGCTGCAATGAACATTCGGGTGCATGTGTCTTTTGGAATTATGGTTTTCTCTGGGTATATGCCCAGTAGTGGGATTGCTGGGTCATATGGTAATTCTATTTTTAGTTTTTTAAGGAACCACCATACTATTCTCCACAGTGGCTGTATCAATTGACACTCCCACCAACAGTGAAAGAGGGTTCCCTTTGCTCCACACCCTCTCCAGCATTTGTTGTTTGTAGATTTTCTGATGATACCCATGCTAACCGGTGTGAGGTGATACCTCATTGCAGTTTTGATTTGCATTTCTCTAATAATTAGTGATGTTGAGCAGCTTTTCATGTGTTTCTTGACCATCTGTATGTCTTCTTTGGAGAGATGTCTATTTAGGTCTTCTGTGCATTTTCTGATTGGGTTGTTTTTTTAATATTGAGCTGCAAGAGCTGTTTATATATATTGGAGATTAACCCTTTGTCCGTTGATTCATTTGTAAATATTTTCTCCCATTCTGAGGGTTGTCTTTTTGTCTGGTTTATAGTTTCCTTTGCTGTGTCAAAGCTTTTAAGTTTCATTAGGTCCCATTTGTTTATTTTTGTTTTTATTTCCATTACTCTAGGAGGTGGATCAAAAAAGATCTTGCTGTGATTTATGTCAAAGAGTGTTCTTCCTGTGTTTTCCTCTAAGAGTTTTATACTGTCTGGTCTTACATTTAGGTCTTTAATCCATTTGGAGTTTATTTTTGTGTATGGTGTTAGGGAGTGTTCTAATTTCATTCTTTTACATGTAGCTGTCCAGTTTTCCCAGCACCACATATTGAAGAGACTGTCTTTTCTCCATTGTATATCCTTGCCTCTTTTGTCATAGATTAGTTGACCATAGGTGCGTGGGTTTATCTCTGGGCTTTCTATCCTGTTCCATTGATCTGTATTTCTGTTTTTGTGTCAGTACCATATTGTCTTGATTACTGTACCTTTGTAGTATAGTCTGAAGTCAGAGAGTCTGATTCCTACTGCTCTGTTTTTTTCCCTCAAGATTGCTTTGGCTCTTCAGGGTCTTTTGTGTTGCCATACAAATTTTAAGATTTTTTATTCTAGTTCTGTTAAAAATGCCATTGGTAATAGGGATTTAATAGGGATTTAATAGGGATTTTAATAGGGATTTAATAGGGATTTAATAGGGATTGCACTGAATCTGTAGATTGCTTTGGGTAGTATAGTCATTTTCACAATATTGATTCTCCCAATCCAAGAACATGGTATATCTCTGCATCTGTTTGTGTCATCTTTGATTTCTTTCATCAGTGTGTTATAGTTTTCTGAGTACAGGTCTTTTACCTCCTTAGGTAGGTTTATTCCTAGGTATTTTATTCTTTTTGTTGCAATGGTGAATGGGATTGTTTCCTTAATTTCTCTTTCTGATCTTTCATTGATAGTGTATAGGAATGCAAGAGATTTCTGTGCATTAACTTTGTATCCTGCAACTTTACCAAATTCATTGATTAGCTCTAGTAGTTTTCTGGTGGCATCTTTAGGATTTTCTATGTATAGTATCATGTCATCTTCAAACAGTGACTGTTTTACTTCTTCTTTTCCAATTTGTGTTCCTTTTATTTCTTTTTCTTCTCTGATTGCCATGGCTAGGACTTCCAAAACTGTGTTGAATAATAGTGGTGAAAGTGGACATCCTTGTCTTCTTCCTGATCTTAGAGGAAATGCTTTCAGTTTTTCACCGTTGAGAATGATGTTTGCTGTAGGTTTGTCATATATGGCCTTTATTGATGTTGATGTAGGTTCCCTTTATGCCCACTTTCTGGAGAGTTTTTATCGTAAATGGGCATTGAATTTTGTCAAAAGTTTTTCTGCATCTATTGAGATGATCGTATGGGTTTTTTTCTTCAGTTTATTAATATGGTGTATCACATTGATTGATTGATTGATTTGCATATATTGAAGAATTCTTGCATCCCTGGGATAAATCCCACTTGATCATGGTGTATAATCTTTTAATGTGTTGTTGGATTCTGTTTGCTAGTATTTGGTTCAGGATTTTTCATCTATGTTCATCAGTGATATTGGTCTGTAATTTTCTTTTTTTTTTTTTGAATTTTTTTGAATTTTTGAATTTTATTTTTTTATACAGCAGGTTCTTATTAGTTATCTATTTTGTACATATTAGTGTATATATGTCAATCTCAATCTCCCAATTCATCCCACCACCACCACCACCCCTGCCCCTTTCCCCCTGTAATTTTCTTTTTTTGTGATCTCTCTTAGAAATGAAATAATGATGTTCATAACTACCTGCCATTTCTTGATAACCTACTATGTGCCAGGCACTGTGCTTAGAGCTTTGTATTTGTAACCGGTAACTGATATCACAGTAGTATACCAAACTGGAACGCTGTCAGCCCAATTACCCTGCCCAGCAGGAAGTCTAGTCCCCCTCCCCCACCCCCACCCACCGGCAAAGTGCTCCCCCCACCTGATCTCCACTTCCTGAGGGGCAGGGGGCTTCCAGGCAGTCCTGCTGGCTCCATCTCCTCAGGCTAAAACTCAGTCAAAAGAACTTCACCCCAAACTAGACAGGGCTCCCTTTTAAGGTATTCCTCTAAGCTGCTTTTTCTAAGATCCAACTCTGCCCTCAGGAGGGCTGGGTAGGGGCAGGTAGAAAGCAGGTTGGCTTCCTCCGGAACCAAGAGACACCTGGACTCTGCGCCCTTCACCAACTCAAGGCTGCTGGCAGCTCTCACCACCCACAGGCCACACTTCTTTCTACCTTACTGGTAATTTTATTTAAGCGTCTTCGTCACTCTGTCCCTTCCAGAAGAGTGTTCTGGACTTCAATTCTTGGGGACAAGAGGTTAAGGTCTTAGTCCCTTCTCTCTTAGAACGTCCAGTGCTCTGTATGCAAGTTGCTGAGGATTCATCTAGCACTCTGCTTTTCAAAAAGGGTATGGGATGGGGACTTCCCTGGTGGTGCAGTGGTTAAGAATCCGCCTGCCAATGCAGGGATCGTGGGTTGGAGCCCTGGTCCCTGAAAATCCCACATGCCTCGGAGCAACTAAGCCCATGTGCCACAACTACTGAGCCTGCACTCTAGAGCCCACGAGCCACAACTGCTGAGCCCACGTGCCACAACTACTGAAGCCCACGCGCCTAGAGCCCGTGCTCCGCAACAAGAGAAGCCACTGCAATGAGAAGCCCGCGCACCACAACGAAGAGTAGCCCCCACTTGCTGCAACTAAAGAAAACCCGCGCACAGCAACAAAGACCCAATGCAGCCAAAAATTAATTAATTAATTAATTAATTAATTATTTTTTAAAAAGGGTATGGGATGGGAGACTGATGAAGGGATTTCCCCCCACCCCCATAGTAATTCAAATATTCTCCAAAGTGATATTTGCCATCTCTACCAAAAGCAGGCCAACGTTTTAGGACCCAAATCACCAAGCACTGCCAACTGTGCACATCCTGTTTACTCAACTCCATTGTTCCCATGTTATAGCTGCAGTATAAGGGTATCCCGGGTCCTATACCCAGAAAAAGGTTTAGCTTCATTGTCCTCTTTCAGGGCAGAAGAAAATGCCAACAATTACTCCTGTTTCTAATCTCTATTATGAGCAAAGATCTCGAATCAATCCTACTGCTTTGACTTTAAAGTAATCTTGTATTGTCAGGATGCCAGCTTTTAAAATAGAGCAATTGGGGACCCAGGGGTAATGTTTAGAATCACAGTGAATTACAGAGCAAACAGAGCCTGAAAGTCAGAGTAAGGCACGTGTCTCTGATGAATGAGTTAGCAAAAAAATTCTTCTACTTCAACTCAAGCCCCCGAAGTCAGACTCTGCTGTTTTTATTTTATTTATTTATTTTTTTAGATTTTTTTTTTTAATAAATTTATTTATTTATTTATTTTATTTTGGCTGTGTTGGGTCTTCATTGCTGCACGCAGGCTTTCTCTAGTTTCAGCGAGTGGAGGCTACTCTTCGTTGCAGAGCACGAGCTCTAGGTGCACGGGCTTCAGTAGTAGTGGCATGTGGACTCAGTAGTTGTGGCTCGCGGGCTGTAGACCGCAGGCTCCGTAGCTGTGGCCCACGGGCTTAGCTGCTCCGCAGCATGTGGGATCTTCCTGGACCAGGGCTTGAACCCGTGTCCCCTGCATTGGCAGGCAGATTCTTGACCACTGCACCACCAGGGAAGTCCCTCTGCTGTTTTTAGAATCTGTAAAAGTTCTGCTAAGTTCAACTGAAATTCAACGACGTAAAGAGGAGGCGTTCCATTATCGTTGCAATATGGGAGGAAGAGCTCCAGCTTTGGAGGCAAGGAAGCTGACTTCAGTCCCAGCTCTACCTTGAGTGGGCGCTTTATTTAACTTATCTGCGGCTCAGAATCCTCATCTATAAAAGAGAGACAGTAGTACCAACTTTGTTGTGAAGAGTCAAAGAGATAACATATGCCCAGCCCCAGATGGGTCCTGCCACATTGGAGACAGTCAATAAATATTCAATATTCAAATGGATAATGGAATAAAGCACCTGGTATTCATACATAGACTACTCAATAAGGATCAGTTTCCTCCTCTAAGTTGAAGCATGGGTGTGATTGAGGTCATCCAGGGGGAAAATAAAGAGTGAAAAGAGAAGGGCCGAGAATGGGCAGCAGGTACAGAGATGGGCAGACCAGGCACCCATAGCAGATGCCCATGGGAACTGCCAAGAGGTGGGGCTCTGGTGAGAGGGAAATGGGGAAGCCGAGGGGAAGAGACTTAAAAATACAGAGATGTCCGCTGTCTGGTGCTGAAGATTAGAATGGAAATATGTCCGGGTGATTAGAAGATCAGGAGGTCTTTGGGTTCCAGGATCAAGGTTCCAGCAGAAACAGATGGTAACTCCAAAGAGAGTTTAATAGAGACTATTCAGAAGGCTGGGCGCAGACTTACAGGCAAGTGACCAGTGTGAGGTACCTGGGACTGAAAACAGCAGGAAGCCACTACCATCCCTAGGCTTACAGGAGAAAGGGGATCAGGTTCTGCAGGGCCCTGTGGACACAGAGTGGAGGAGGGGCCATCCACATGGGGTCTCGGGAGAGCAGGTAGCCAGTGCCAAGCCCGGCCCTTCAGCGGTGGCCAGAATGGGCGGGAACTGGTGCACTGACTCTCCCCTGTCCTTCCATCCTCTTCCTCCCCCCACCCTCCCCTGTCCCCCCTCCCTGCATCTCCCCCCCATCCCTCCCTTAATCTTCCCCTCCCTCTTCTCATCTCCCCCTCCCTCCCTCCCCCTCCCCCCACCCTGCTGTCTTCGCCTGGAAGCCAGAAGTCAAGGGAATTCAGGTGATGCCATCCCCAGAGGTCACCTTCTGGCAGTAAGGATGGAGAGTGGGCCGATGGCAAAGGGGACTAGACAGCACCAGTGAGATGGCAGTTTTACCGGGAGGGGGTGTTGGGACTGGTGGGGAGAAGGTACGACAGGCCCTCTACTCACAGCCACTCTGGAAACAACCTGAATCTCTATATATACCTGAAAAACAAAACATAACACAGTGCCACTTCCTATAAGACAGTCTATCGTTCAGAATTAAGACAGTGTCTCCCCGGCCTCTCCCCAGCTGGCTGAGCTGGGTTTGACTGCCTGCTGTCACCGTGAGCTGCAGAGCAAGCGCTTTTTGAGACTAAATGGAAACACCTCAGCGGCTCTGTCGGATGGCAATGAGCCACTGCACTATTTCTCTTAGGAACTGTAATTCCCAAATCTGAAAACAATTTGAGAAAGAACTAAAAAAAGGACCACGTCCGCTCCGCTTCTCTCTCTGCGTCATCGCTGTGCAGGGATGGGAGCTATTTCAGCTCCTCCTGCGAGGACAGATGTGCCCTGACCCACCTTCCCTCCCAGACTGCCCTGAGCTATCTTTGAAACTGGGTCTGCGCTGGGGCCCACGTGTCCTCAAAACCTTGGAGCGAGCCAAGAGGGTACTAAGGGCTAGGGGGGCGGGCAGCGGTGGCTTTTGCTTTTCAGGCCGGCCTACTGTCCACCCCACTGGCACGCGCCCTGGCACATTTCACACCGCGGTCTGCATCCTCCAAACATGAAAGCAGGAGTGCATCACCCCAACTGGAGGGAAGCCAGACCTCCTGGGTGGAACTGGAGCTACAGCTCCTCTCCGCACCTGAGTGCCCCCAGGCCACGGAGCACAGCCCCACAGTCGGAAATCTCAGTGTCCGGGGAGGACTTGCATCTCATGGAGACGCTGGTCAGTGCATCAACTCTTTACAGCCTCTGTCCGGCTCGCATCAGCAATTCTGACAGCCTCTGGTTTGGTCCATTTTCCTCCAGGCCCTGTTAAAACATCCTTTGCGAGCAATTTCCCAGACCTTCTAACGTGAAGTGTGACAGGGTCAGGGGCTATGGGGGCCTAAGGCACCCTCCCTCTCTTCAGGGGGTTCTATCAGTTAACATGTGGGTTGAAACATATGGAATTGCTGTTATTCTTAGGTCAAAAATGGTTGAATGTCAGCATTCAAGTAATTCAACCTAAATCACAGACAGAACCAGTAGTCGAAATATCACCTTCATGAATGGCTTGGATAATGCCCAAAAATGTCCCAAAGACAAGGCTCTCTGGGGAAAACTAGATTAGAAGGAGCATATAACTGAGGCCTAAATGGAGTTTCCAGTTGCCTTCGCCCAGAATTAATGACCAGGGCTGCAATACACTTTCCCCCAGAGCACAGGGCGTATGGGGGTCCTCCCCCCAACCAGGGGACGACTCACTGAGGTGCCCTGGTGGCCTCAGGAACTCCTGTGGAGGTGGCAGGAGGCAGGATGGGGGGACGGTGGCCCCTTGTCCTCATTCTGAACCCTGAAAAGGGGCCACCCCACAGGTTGCCCTGCATTAGCCTGGGGTGTGGACACATCAAAGTGAATCTGCAAGCACACATGGTTGTGATGATTAATGCTATGGCAGCTTGGCTGGTCATGGGGAGCCCACATCAAATATCACTTCTGATGAGTCTGTGCGGTGTTTCCAAATGAGATCAGCATTGGAATCAGTGGACTCGGTAAAGCAGATCATCCTCCCCAGTGTGGGGGGCCATCAGCGAATCTCTTGAGGGCCTGAATAGAACAAAAAGTGGAGGAAAGAATAATCCTCCCCCTCTTTTTTTTTCCTGCCTCACCGCTTGAACTGGGACCCCTCACCGCATCTTATTCTTCTCTTGGACTTGGGTTTACATCATGGTTCTCAGGTCTTTAGTCTTAGCTGAATTACGCCACTGACTTTCCTGAGTCTCCAGCTTGCAGACAGCAGATCATGTGAGCCAATTCCTTGTAATGAATCTCCTTTTATATATGTGTATATCTCCCATTGGCTGTTTCTCTGGAGAACCCTGACTAATACAGTGGTTCAGCAAAAGAGCACCCTGTGTACTTTGCTTCCCCAAGCTACTCATGGCTTCCAAGGACATAGGTAGAACCAGGAAGTTCCCAGAGTCCCTAAGTGGGGACTCAGAGGCAGCTGAGTTGAAAGCAGCAATGGGCCTGCCATTGTGAGGGGTGAACAACCAGAAGCAGAGGTCTGGGGTGGACTCCCTGACCAGGGAGCTAGGTGGAGACTAATGCAGAAATGCAGTGTGCTTAGAACACCAGTAAGAACCAAGGCCAGGTCATGTGGGAGGGCTACCAGGCTCTACTTAGCCGTGAGAACAAATAACACATTAATTCCCATCAAGACTATAGTTGCAAATGCCAGGAGGGTGTGTGCCAGGAGGGAAACGTTCACCTAACAAAGTTGTGTAAGTCATTCCATGCTTCAGGCATCTAGAAGCCATCTTAGGTAGGTGGGAGAGAATAGCATCGAAACAAACAACAACAACAAAAACACAAGCAACTATTGTAAAACATTGACTTACTAAAGAACCTGTTTACATTTACTAGATAGACAATTTTTTTCTCTACTCCTTATTGTGGTGATATTTATGAGAAAGACTAGGATAGCTATAGAAGAAAATTAAGAAACATCTGAGAATATTGAGAACAAAATTTGTGACCTTACTATACTTATTAAAAGTAATTTATTGTGAAGAAACAATACAGAAAAAGACTATACTACAGTTTTTGCTGGAACCTTGCATAATCTAGCATGGATTTGGGTATATACCAAATACACATGCCATCCAAAAGTTTTAAAGTGCAAGACTGTAATAGATAAAACTATTGGTCCCAACTCTTCTCTCATCCATGGATATAGATCCATGTCTTTTGTCATGTGATTTTGCAGTTACTGCTACACAAAAGATGGTGTGAACCTCCCCACCCCTTGACATTCTACTTGACCATGTGACTTGCCTTAGCCAAAGAGATGTTAGTAGGAACTAAACATGTGGTTACATACTGAGGCCTGTTCTCTATTCTTCCATCACCAAGAGACAACAGGCCCTGGCTGATACCAAGAGAAGAATGAGAGCTATATGGTGTAGAGACATCCTAGTGGAATTGAAACTTGAAACAGTTGTCTCAGCGGCCTCAAATTCATGAGCAAGAAATAAATGTTTATTGCTGTATGACACTGAGATTTTGAGGCTGTTATGCAGCTATAGCTGACTGATACAAAGACAGACTTTATTTATTTATTTATTTTGCTGACAAAGCAAAAGACTTTATTGGGAAGGGGCTCTGGACAGAGAGCGGCAGGGTAAGGGAACCCTGGAGAAATGCTCTGCCATGTGGCTCATAGTCTCATGTTTTTTGGTAATGGGATTAGCTTTCTGAGTTGTCTCTGGCCAATCATCTTGCTAGTGCCCATGTTGTAGGAAAGAAAGTGAAGCCAGAGAAGATGGTCACATCCCAGGTCTCAGGCGAGTCCCTGGGACGGCCACCAAGTGTGGATTCTTGGCTTTGCACAGGAAAGAATTTAAGAGCAAGTCATAGTAAAGTGAAAGAAGATTTATTCAGGGAGATACACACTCCACAGACAGAGTGTGGGCCATCTCAGAAGGCAAGAGGCCCCAAGGTACGGGGTTGTCAGTTTTTATGGGCATGGGTAATTTCATAGGCTAATGAGTGGGAGGATTATTCCAACTATTTGGGGGAAAGGGTGGGGATTTCCAGGAATTGGGCCACCCCCCCCCCCCCACTTTTTTGGCATTTTATGGTCGGCCTTGGAACTGTCATGGCACCTGTGGGTGGGTCATTTAGCTTGCTGATATGTTACAGTGAGCGTATACTGAGGCTCAAGGTCTGGTGGAAGTCAGTCATCTGCCATCTTGGACCTAGCTGGTTCTAACCAGTTTATGTCGTGTCCTCAATGGCTATGTCATTCTTTTAAAGGTTGTCCCCTGCCCCCTTCCTGTTTCATTCCCCCCGAAGAGATTTTACTCCCATATTCTTATGGGAAGCAGAGAGGCAACGGTCCATCTTCTGTAGCTGCTTCAGGACTGAGTAAGGGTGTCGACCCTGCCCGTCAGGGAGTAGAAATTTCTGGATGCCTGATCTAGGGGACCCAGGGGCAGGACAGCTCCTTGTTTTAAGGTGGTATGGACTGGAATCCTTGCATAGCCATCATCTTCTTTTTTTATTTTTTATGCCAACTATTTATTAGCAAGGAGAATGGAATAAGGCTCTTCTGACAAAAGAAAAAATGTTTTTCTAATAAAAGAGACATATTTACAATGAGTAAGAAATATCCAGTACCTGCCACATGAAGCCAATAGGAAAATCCCAACAACTACCAGAGTGTCATTATTCCATGACCCCTTTACTTACAGAACAATTTAAAAATTATATATTTTGGCACATTATATAATGTTGGCACATTACAATTGTGGAACAGTTGTAACTTCTTCCATAGCCTTCCTATGAATCTTCTTGAAGATGAATCACTGATGAAACATCCGGACAACAGTAACTGTCTATAAATGACAGAAGACTTAAAAAGCACGGTTAGACATCTGATTACAGTATAATTGATAAAGAAGCTTGGTTATTGTTGTGACATACAACATTTTAAGATAATTACTAGAACTATAGCATTATACCAGGACATATCCAAATTTTAGAAACTTTACATAATGTTTAGAATGTCTACATTAATAACATTCATCCACAGAGTATATTTTACATAGGTTTATCACTCATGTGATAATGCTCTCCATGTAATTTAACACATCAAATAATATTAGTTAAATATTTCTCTCTGAGGTGCCTCAGGGTCCCTCTAAAGCATCCCAAAGTTAGCTGGAAGTCAAAAGAACTTTAATTAAAATTTGATATTTGGGAAGTTTGTCAAAAAGTTTCAAAACATTTGGTTAAATAAGATCATAGGTCACTGTGAGACAATACTTATTTTTTTAACCAAAGTTACAAGACATCTCAAAAGCAAATACAGATCACTTAAAGGCAAAGAAACTCACGCAATCCGTTATCAAAAGCAGCACTGCAAGAAAACTTTGTTCTCTTAACAGAGAGACTGAACCCAAGTCTTTCCTCGGCCCATTTCGAGCAAAATCCATTAATCCAACTGAATTTAATCCAATCTTAGAAAATCCTGATTGTGCACAACTTTTTTCAGTTTTTTTTTTTTCATTCCTCAAACCTTCTTTCACTGAAAACATATATCTCACTTTCCTTAAAAGTTTTTTCACATCGAGTTACTTTTCTTGTTGACAAATTTGCAACAGATATAATAAGGTCTTATTTGACCTCTAGTAAACCTAGGTACAACAGAAGTATTATACTTAACATTGACAACTCTAAAGACATGTCTATATTAATCAAAACAAGCTTAAGCCACCTTCAGTACAAGATATCAGTTTAGTACTGAATATTTTCCAGATGACATGAACCTGAAATTCATTCTAGCCAGATTATTTTCTATTTCTGAGTATTTATATAAGTGCTCAACTTCCTTTAAATCAAATAAATAGAGCTCTTTTACAAATTAATTTTTGGCAATACCATACATCTACAATATAGATGTATGGTATTGCCACATATAGATACATACGAACACACACAAACACAGAGACCTCAAACAAACACAGAGACCTCATAGTTCCCATTCCAAAATTTCAGCCATGAGTCAGGTACAACAATGTAAAACCCATCAGTTACAAAAGAGGGTGGATTTAAATTGGGTTTCTGGCAGATGGAACAAATCAAGGTCACTTGTCTAGATGACTAAACCCTTTTTACTAACATTTATGGAAAAGATGCTTAAGATTTCTATTTGTGTTTGACAAGTTCCACATCACCCCCTTTTTCAAAATTTGTATTTTAAAAAGATGGCAGAAATAAGGGTTCCTGGAGAAAACCAGGTAGAACATTTGCATTTCAAAGGCATGGGAGGAGAAAGACAAGTTCCTCCTAGGATGACTTTGTTCCCCCTTTGTCAATACTTATAAGCCTCTTAAGATAAATAGGCAAGGTTTTGGGAGAGGTAAAAGGATTGGTGGGCTTTGCATTATTTTTGGAGCCACACCTCTGGTCCTATAAAGACTAGATTTGTAAAACAAGGACAGGTTTGGGTTTTTTTTCCCCCTCAAAGAATTGGGTGGCCACCTCAGTGATATTGAAGAACTGATATACCCATTCACCTATGTTGGAATGTTTTACTTTTCCTGATTTAGCTTAGGGGAGAAGGTCTCCCCAAAAATTCCTAACAGGTATGCTTAGTTTAGTCAGACTAGTAGCCTCCTATTTTGGTACTCTATTTTCAAACACTTTTGGGGTTCCTCCCTGGGTTTAAGAAATTCTTTAATTATGGCCCTCAGTCAGGGCTTTGATCTGTGGAGGCTTGCCTGCAACCTCATGTGATCCCATTTCTAAAGGTAGCTGGACAATTTTTAGCTACCCCCCCTTTTTTTGTCCGTTCCATTCCTATCCTATAGGCACCCTAGGCTTGAATTTTATAAGCACAGAGAGTGGAGGCATTCATGGCATTACAGTGTCTAGATTTGTCCACTCAAAGGAAAAGAGATATGGGAGTCTGGGTGCAGGGGAATGCAGAAGAAGGCGACATTTTAACACTGTGAACAAGTTTAATAGCCCATAGTTTAAGAACTTAGATGGGGTGGCATGGAGACCTCCTCTGGCTTGGGACCGAGGTAGACTCCTCCGGCCAAGAGCAGTTGTTTTCTAATCCATAAACGTCTCCAGCTTGGACTATTGTCTGGAATTTAGTGGGCAAGTCCCTTCCCAACAAGGGGACAGGGCATTCAGGCACGAGCAGAAAATGAAGTGCAAAGGTAAAATTTCCTAACGAGCAGTGGAGGGGAGGGGTGAATCGCTTGGTTTTGGGCTCTCCATCAATCCCCATTATCATACAGAATTGGGAGAACAAGGGTCCAGGGAAATCAGCACAGAGCAGGCGGCCCCCGTATCTAATAAGAAAATAAGTCTCCTACCTGCCATGTCAACGGTTACCCAAGGCTCCTCCGGAGAAATGATCAGGTGTTCTTTGGGAGCCAGGGAGGGTCCCGGGACCCGTCAGTCTTTGGTCCTCTCAGTCATCATCGATTTGGGAGCCCCAAGTCCCCTTTGGGACTGGGGGCAGTCCCATTTCCAGTGGCCCTCTCGTTTTCATATCGGGCAGGGTCCCAGTGGACTTTTCCCCCAGAGGGAGTATTTGCCCTTCCTGTCGCCCTTCTGGCTACACTTAAAACAGATCCTTTCTCGGTGAGACAGTGGCTCCAATCCAGGCTTCCTGGATCCTGTCCTCACCATGGGTCTTCCCAAGGGATGGTAATCCTGAGGTGTTACCATCTGAGGGGGTGCAGGGGTAGGGCTGCCTCCAGTAATTGTGCTTTTAGCTGTTGTCCCTGAATCCATTTTGCCTCTTCAACACTGTCTTTATTGTTAAATACTCCAAAGGCCAAATCCATGAGCTGATTCATGGGGGGCTGGGGTCTCCAGCTCCCCAGATGGGGCATTCGGGTTAAATAGTCCAGAAGACAGTGTCCCTGTCAGAATTGGGGGAGGTAGGAGTTCTCGGTTATGGACCCCAGGGAGGTGGACTCATAAGAGGATCATCTAAAACATCAGGCTCAGGACTTCCCTGGTGGTGCAGTGGTTAAGAATCCACCTGCCGGGCTTCCCTGGTGGCGCAGTGGTTGAGAGTCTGCCTGCCAATGCAGGGGACACGGGTTCGAGTCCTGGTCTGGGAAGATCCCACATGCCGCGGAGCAACTGGGCCCGTGAGCCACAACTACTGAGCCTGCGCGTCTGGAGCTTGTGCTCTGCAACAAGAGAGGCCGCGACAGTGAGAGGCCCGCGCACCGCGATGAAGAGTGGCCCCCGCTTGCCGCAACTAGAGAAAGCCCTCGCACAGAAACGAAGACCCAACACAGCCAAAAATAAATTAAATAAATTAATTAATTTAAAAAAAAAAAAAATCCACCTGCCAATGCAGGGGACAAGGGTTCGAGCCCTGGTCCGGGAAGATCCCACATGCCGCAGAGCAACTAAGCCTGCGCACCACAACTACTGAGCCTGCACTCTGGAGCCTGCGAGCCACAATGACTGAAGCCCGCATGCCACAACTACTGAAGCCCGTGCACCTAGAGCCTGTGCTCTGCAACAAGAGAAGCCACAGCAATGAGAAGCCTGCACACCACAACGAAGAGTAGCCCCAGCTCGCTGCAACGAAGACCCAACACAGCCAAAAATATAAATTAATTAATTCAAAAATAAATAAATAAATAAAACATCAGCCTCCTGTGGGGGAAGAAGGCACTTTGAAGGGATGTGAGCCAAGCACACCTGGCAGGAGTTCTTTAGACCTGGATTTTGGAATAGGGTCATGAACATTTGGATGTATGGGACTTCCCCCCTTTTACCTTCCCTTTTACAAAATAGGTCCAGCTGCAAGATGGTATTGTAATTCAGTGACCCTTTTTTTTTTGGCCAGATCTCTTGGTCCCCTATTTTGTATTGGGGCCATGCAGTATTGCAAATAAAAATTAATTTTTTTCTTAAACCATCCTGTCTAAATTTTCCCCAGTTAGCTAATATGCATCCTAGTGGGGAGTCCTTTGGGGTGCTTGTAGTTGCCGCCATTTTTTATTAGGATGTCTTGACGAGAGTCTGATGGATCCTGGCGAGGTGGTAGTTATTTGTCCTGGCGTTCTCCCAGTGTCAACAGCGGGGTCCCTGTGAGCACTCGATATCTGCCTGGTCGGTGAGCCTGAGTAGGCCCCTTGGATTAGTCAGGAAAAGGAACAAGAGCCAGTGGGACAAAGAGCAACCAGAGTTTCAGGGCCTAAATCCTTCAGAGAGGGAGAGGGGAGACCTAGGCCCTGAGCCAACTAAATGGATTACCTTTATCACTGAAACAAAAGAAAGAGAAACAAATAGAGCCGAAGGGTAGGGCTGGAGTGCCACAAGGCAGTGATAACAATACAAGGCAAAAGCTCCCCTCAGGATATGGTCCTTGTGATGTTGAGGAGGCCTACCTCTCCACAGAAGTAAAAGGCAACACACAACCTACTGGCAAAGCCAGCAAGGAAGCTCAAGGATCAATAGACAGTCCAAGAAGTCAAGAGAGAAGTCGAAGGATATAAGAGGAATCCAGGAAAGGAGGGAAAGTGTGCAGCCGCGATGCTTCCCAGAATAGAAAGGAAGGTGTACAGCCATGACACTTCCCTAGGCCAGAGATTGGTAAGCCCGCTGAGAAAGGTGCTCGCCCACTACCTCCACTCAGAGGTTGATGAAGTCCGCCTGTGACCTCCACGAGGGAAGTGCTCACCCCCAACATCCTCTTGGGGGCGCAGTGAGGCCATAAGCCTGAGAGCACTCGGGGAGGGCCGGCCGCAAATCTAGAGGAGGACTCAAGGAGTCCCCCAGTGTGGGCCCCCGACGTAGTTCCAGCGTCCCGGAACCAAACTGGGACTAAAAACAAGTAGGGAGGGGGAATTGGGCTCAAGGAGCCACAGAGGGGAAATTCACCCAACCGAGTTGTCAGTACTTGTCGCGTGGTCTTAATTTGGATGTCCAGTGGTCCTCTCGGTGGATCTTCTCAAGTCCAAAGAGACAGAGCAATAGGAGAATGAGAAAGATCGAGGGGAGAAAAGCCTTGGTGTTGGTGGGCTCCTTCATGGCCAGAGAACTGGTCTCTGCCAGATCCTAAGGGACTGCTTGAATCTACACAGCTCAGGACAAGTCACAGCCATGCTCCAGAGAGGAGCCATAGCCCAAAAGGAAGATCAAGATTATGCCCTTTGAGGTCCCAAGTTGGGCACCAGAAAAGATGTTGCAGGAAAGAATGTGGGGCTGGAGAGAATGGTCATGTCCCAGGTCTCAGGTGAGTCCCTGGGACAGCCACCAAGTGTGGGTTCTTGGCTTCACCCAGGAAAGAACTCAAGAGCGAACCATAGTAAAGAGAAAGAAGGTTTATTCAGGAAGATACACACTCCATAGACAGAGTACGGGCCATCTCAGAAGGCGAGAGGCCCAAAGACAGACTTTCATGTGATATGATCGATCAACATGGACCACAAACACAACATTAGAAACTAGAGTATATTTTGTGAAACCTCAAACAAGCACGGTGTATTTCCTATATTCCTTGTTAATATAGGAAAATGATATATCTGAATAACAGAAAATAGAATATAGATAAAATTTCTTCACTTCCCCACCACTGCCACAATAAAAATAAATCTTACTTGACAGGACTTTTCATTTCACTTAGAAGACAAATTAACAAAGGAATAACAGCTATCTGAACTTCAAGGTTTTCAAAAAAAGGATGCTATTTGGGGGAGGTAGTTAACTCAATGAAATCTCATCATATAAACTCATTACAAATTCTTCCTGAGTAGACAATTTTGGTGATGCTATGTGGTTCTGGTCAAAAAAAAAGAAGCAAAGAAACAAGTATTAATTTTTGAAATTTAAGATGATTTTTTGATATATAGCTGAAATATTAGTTTCAAGTGTACAATACAATGACTCAATATTTGTATATATTGTGAAATCGTCACCACAATAAGTCTGGTTGACAACCATCACCACACATAGTCACACATTTTTTTCCATGTGATAAAAAAATTTTAAGATCTACTCTCTTAGCGACTTTCAAATATATAATGCAGTGTGCTTGATTATAGTCACCATGCTGTAAAGTACATCCCTATGACTTAATTATTTTATACCTGCAAGTTTTTACCTTTTAACCATCTTCACCCACTCCCCATCGCCCACCTCTGGCAACAATCTGTCCTCTCTATCTACGAACACATGATGCCTCCAGCTTTGTTCTCAAGGTTGCTTTGGCTATTCAGGGTCTTTTATGGTTCCATTCAAATTTTAGGAGTGTTTGTTCTATTTCTATGAAAAATGCCATTGGAATTTTAATAGGAATTGCATTGAATCTGTAGATTATTTTGGGTAGTATGGACATTTTAACAATATTCTTCAATCCATGAGTACAGAATATCTTTCCATTTATTCGTGTCTCCTTCAATTTCTTTCATCAGTGTCTTATAATTTTCAGTGTACAGATCTTTCACCTCCTTGGTTAAATTTTTTCCTAGGTAATTTTTTTTTAATTTTATCAGAGTATAGTTGATTTACAATGTTGTGTTAGTTTCAGGTATACAGCAAAGTGATTCAGTTATACATATACATATATTCATTTTTTTTCAGATTCTTTTCTCATATAGATTATCACAGAATATTGAGTTCCCTGTGCTATTCAGTAGGTCCTTACTGGTTATCCATTTTATGTATAGTATTGTGTATGTTAATTCCAAGCTCCTGATTTATTTCCCCGCCCCCCCATGTTTCCCTTTTGGTAACCATAAATTCATTTTTGATGTCTGTAAGTCTGTTTCTATTTTGTAAATAAAGTTCATTTGTATCTTTTTATTAAATTAGAGTCTACATATGAGTGATATCATATGATATTTGTCTTTCTCTGACTTACTTCACTTAGTCTGATAATCTCTAGGTAATTTATTATTTTTGTTGCAGTTGTAAATGGAATTATTTTCTTAATTTTTCTTTCTGATAATTTGTTACTAGTGTGTAGAAATGCAACAGATTGATATATTCATTTTGTATCCTGCAACTTTACTGACTTCATTTACTAGTTCTAACGGTTTTTTGTGGGGGTCTTTAGAGTTTTCTATATATAGTTTCATGTCATCTGCAAGCAGTGACAGTTCTTCTACTTCCTTTCCCATTTGGATGCCTTTATTTCTTTTTCTTGCCTAATTGCTGTGACTAGGACTTCCAGTACTATGTTGAATAAAAGTGGCAAGAGTGAGCACCTTGTTTCTGATCTTAGAGGAAAAGCTTTCAGCTTTTCATCATTGAATATGATGTTAGCTGTGGCTTGTCATATATTGGCCTTTGTTATGTTGAGGTATGTTTCCTCTATACCCACTTTGTTGATAAGAACCATTGTTTGAAAGGACTAAGGAACTTAAAAACCTAACAATTCTAATGGCTTTCTCTACTTAATGAAGCTTGAGATGGGAACATTTTCTAAATAAGAATAAAGAGCAAATATCTATTCAATTTACTCTTTCTTTTTAATAAGGGTGGTAGCAATCTTGCATCATTGGGTTCTGGAATCCCTTTTCCAAATCTTAATAATGTATATGATTGTTATAAGTGCAAATACAAGCCTGAAAACAAGTAATTAGTAGGTTTATGTAATAACCCAACCAGATTGAATTTGAGATCGCCTCTGGTTTATAACTATTTCAGAAACAAAAGTGAGTGAAGGGATTTTAAATTCCAAAAGAACTAGAAATTCAAGTTCAAAGGCACCTTACTGAAACTTGTTTTAAAACTACTGAATCTCAGCAAGTCACTTATTAGAGGTCACAGTTTCATTTCTAACAGAGGTTACAACAGGACTGACCACCACTATGTAATAATGTCTCTATAGTATTTGCTTCTCCTGTCAGGAAGAATTATTCATTCTTTATTCATTCAGCAAATATTTATGAATTGTTTTTGTTATACCATTGGTTCTTCTAAGTCATAGAAATACTGAGATGAATAGTTTACATTTCTACACTCAAGGAGCTCACAGTTAGTGGGGGAGCCATATAAGAGAACCAGCTACCACAACAGAACACCAGTAGGTTGTAATCTATGAGTTCATAGAGGAGGGCAGCCAGCTGGGCCAGGAGAGGCCATCCAGAAGAACTGACACATGGAACTTGGTCTTGAACAATAGATGGCAGTTAGCCCAACAGGAGAGGGCATTCCGGGGAAAAGGAACATCACGTTCAAAGGCAAAACAAGGAGAGTATGGAGTATCTGGGGAATGACAAGTATTTCAGTGTGTAGTGGGGGAAGATGAGGCAGGAAAATCATATAGGGCAGGAAAATCATATAGGGCCAGATCAGAAAAGAATTCCCATGCATGCTAAGGACATCCCAAAGACTGACTCTTGAAGGAGGTGAAAGACCAGCCTTGGGCCAATAAAGAACAGAATTTAATTATGACACTACAAATCCACATTTAAGCCTATGGCATCCAGGGTATTATTACTCTTTAAAAAATAGATTTGTGTCAAGATTCAGAAGGAATCTCGTTTCTAGCCAAGTTTGCCAAGGGCAACATGATTCCATCAGCTGATTCTAATTAGACCTACACCTGCATTTTACATAGGAGTGGACCTTTGAGGAATAAGGAGCCAGTTTTCCTTCAAAATAATCAAACAGTGCCCATTAGCTATGGACAAAGGGCGGAGCCGTTTGGCACAAACTTGAAGAGTGTAGTCTGTAGAGAAAGGGGAAGCCTGTGGGCTCGACAGATATGATAGCAAGTGTCCTGATGATTATAAAACTAGAGGCAAAGCCAAGACCCAAACCCAGGTCTCCTGTTTCCAAGTCCAGTGCTCTTCCCATCATCTCCTTCTTCTTGCTAGAGAGGCAGTAAAATGTAACCAGCATAGCTGAAAATCCACTGACTCTAAGTTCAAGTTCTAATTCTGCCACGTTTAAGTTTCCTTGTCATTAGCAACTGCCATAGAACTCAGCATCCTCATGGATAAAATGAATGGGTTTGGGCCCAGATCCATGCTTACAACACCACTTATCTGGCATAGTAATGAGGTAGTAACACCTCTGATTGTGAATGCGTTCTCCCTTCACCCTATTCCTTGAGGAAAATAAAAGAGGAGCCTTCAGCTCAGAAAGGTCATGTGCTCACTGGCAACCAGTGGCAGCAGCCTTAGATGCTAGAGTTCCACGTACCTTGTACTAGGAAAAAAAGAGTCCATTGTTTAAAAATGAAGAAGAAATGAGCAAGTTTGTAAAGCACTAGCCTGTATGATCTCTAAGGTGACTTCTAGCTAAAAATAATGAAACTTTTAATATTGGGAAGATATAGGAAAATTAGGGGATGATTGAATCTGAGTTGATTCTCACTGAGTGCTATGTGCCTGGCACTATGCTAAGGGTTTCCTATGTATTAGTTCATTTATCTTCACAGCAGCCCTGGAAGTGGCTATTATATCCATTTTACAGATGAGAAAACAGAGGTGAAGAGAAATTGAATAACCCACCCAAGATTACCCAGTGAATAAGGGTGGGAGCTGAGATTTGAACCCCAGAGGTCTCACTCCCATTGGAAGACACTTAATGTGGCCCTTATAATTTAGTAGGTGACCACAGTATCCTAAAGAAAATGTGTCAAACTTTCACTGGCCATGAACCCTCTCAGGTAAATGTAACTCTGTAGAACCCCAGAGTCAGATCACCTCATGTTCATTCTGATTTCTGTACTGAATTTTTTTCCAAATCCAAAGCCTGGAATTATCTTCCATGAAGAAACAAGCTAATATAGCCTGGCATCCGATTCCTCATCTGTAAAATAGAGATAACACTTACTTCTGAAGGTTGTACTGGAAATAAAACTAAACCCTTATCAAAGCACCTAGCACACCTAGCTGGCACATCACCTCCACAAATGATAGTTTCTGGGGTGATACATCTCCATTTCTCCTTCTGAACAACAATGAGCCAGAGGAAAATGGGAAGTAACATAATACTCAACAAGAGGGAAATAGCTAAGTAAATTATACTGCGTCAAACTCAGTGGGATATTAAGAAGCCATTTTAAAAGATAAGTATGAAGGCCATAACAAACTTTAAAATGTTTAATGTAAAAAGACACAACACAATTCTAGATTTACCCTGAGTGTAATTACATACATAGGCTGCACTGAAAAGACTTACAGAAAAATAAAAATAGAGTAGTAAGATTGTGGATTTTTTGGTAAATATTCATTATGGTGCTCAACATCATTAGTTATTGGGGAAATGCAAATTTAAACTACACTGAGATACACCCACCACAACACCTAAAATTAAAGGACAGATAAAACCAAGTGTTGAAGAGGAGCTACTGGAACTCTCATACATTACTATGGAAGGATAAATTCTTCCACCAGTTTGGAAGCCATTTGGCAGTATCTACCAGGCTAAATAGAGTTACACCCTATGACTTGGTATTTTCATTCCTGGGTATAACTCCAACAGAAATAAGTGGCTATCTTTACTAGAAGACAAGTATAAGAACATTCATGGCAGTATTATTCGAAATAGTTCCTCAAGGCAGAAACAACCCGAAGGTCCATCTACAGGAGAATGGATAAATAAAGGTAGTGTATTCATACAATGGAATACCACACAGCACTGTAAAAGAACAAATTACTGCTACACAAAACAAGGATGAATCTCACAGACATAATGTTCAGCAAAAAAAGCCAGAATCCCATTTATTTGAAGTTCCAAAACAGGAAACACTAATCTATGGGGATAGAGAGAGGCCAGAGGTGTGGTTTTTGGGGGGTCCTGGGGGTATTGATTGGAAGAGAGAATAAGAAAGCCTTCTGGTATGCTGGAAATATTCCAAACTTAATCTAGGTGGTGGTTACACAGGTATATAAAATTCATTGAACTAATCACTTAAGATTTGTATACTTTGGTGTTATATAAGTTTCACCTCAATTTTTAAAAAAACAAAAAATTATTAATATTAGTAGCATTAAGTTTTTAATAAATTGAAATCAGACAAAGATTTAAGATAAAATCTGTTTGACTCTCTCTCCTCTCTCTTTTCCCTTGAAGTTTCTTGAGTTTGGAGAATTACCTGATGTACTCAGTGGGAATACATTTCTAAAACAAAAACAGTTGGCCATTTAAAAAATATTATGCAAAGCATAATGCAGTTAAATCTATTTTTGATCTTTTTTTTGTGTTTTCACTTTATAACATTGGACAATCTTTTCTTCTCCAGCTCCTTCTGAGCTGTAGTTTGTCCACTTGTAAAAAGGATGAGAATTTTCTGTGCCTCATTTGAGCCATAAGAATTTGTGAACAAAATCCTGCTAGCCCTCAAAAACTTTTGGATGTTTGGGTATTAGATGTGTTGGTAGATTCCTTTATAGTTAACAAGATTCTTTTTGTTGCAAACATTTCCCCTTTTCTAACTTCTATCTTTTGAGTATATACTGTATTCTGAAACATGAATTCTGAGACGTTTCTGACAATTTAGTTTAAGTCACTGATATACTAAACTCGAGCTTTGCCTCTCCTGGAGTAAAATTCATGTTGAATGGAGTTCCGAAGAGATACATCAAACTCCAAATTGTAGCCTATCAGGGCACTTTAGGTAGCTTTGTAGATGGGGCAAGAGGCTTATCTGCAGAAATCCTTTCCCTGTGTACTGAGGACTTATCTTTTTAGGGTCAACCCCACATGTTCTTGGATCCCCAGAATCTCTGTCTGAATCCACCCCACCACCTTCCTGACCTCCTTCCCTTCCAGATATCTGATGGTTGGGGCACCCCCTGACTGCAGTGACTTCCCCCATTACTACTTGTTATGACCTAAAATGGTTCCAAAACAGTGTCACTCCCCATCTCTGTAGCAAATCCGCCTTACATCACATCATCTGTCTACAAGATAAAGAACACAGCTACCACCAGTTCTGCTAATGAAATGTGTCTTCCGCATTTGGGAAAAGACAACCCTGGGAGCTTCTCCCCCATCTCTGGGAGGCTCATGCTCCCCAGCCTTCCTCCCACACTTTTCTACCTGGCTTCCTTCAGGTCTAGAAATCTCCATCCCGCCCTCAGTGCGCACCACTGCTGCTTCCCACATTATGGGCATTCAGTTCATTCACCATATGAACTAAAGTCGGAATAATGGCATTTAGAATTCCACACTGATTTGCTATTAAAAGGGATCTAGGCCTGTGCCCCTTGGGAACAAGAGTTGATTTTATAGGTTACCATGAATATATCAGTACTGAATTAATTTAGAATTTCCAAAGTTTAAAAAAATCAGATCTTTCAAATAACTATGACCACAACCATAAAAGTCAGACCACCAGATTAAGAGACAATAATCAAGGAACGGTAGTGATGATTTTCAATCCCACAGAGCCTCTTACACAGCAAAAAGAGTCTGAGCTGAAAACAAGATTTACACATTACCTATTTCCGTGTTTTTTTTCCTTAGACACCACCTGGGCAGCTGACCTATTTCCCTGTCAGAAGCAATGACATGAGGCTTTATGTGATATTTTCCTACATCAGTAGGTTTGAAAATAAACAATTTTGAAAACCTGCAGCTCAGCACTTGGCATTTTACCAGAACTTTCCCAACTCCCAAAAGCCAAATCTGTCTTTTATTCCACTATGGAGTGCCTCATTTATCTTTCTAGGAGAAAATATAATAAAAACTAGAGAATTTGGTTCAGAGGATATATAATGGACACTTAAAACAATCATATAACAATAGTTCTTATGAAAAGCATATCAGGCCTAGGTTTATTTATATATATATGTGTGTGTGTGTATATATATATATATATATATATATATATATATATAATATGTAGATAGATTTGTATTTATATAATCTATGTATATATAAATATATATAGATAGGTATATTATATACAGATATATTTATATAATCTATTGAGATAGATAGATAGATAGATAGATAGATAGATAGATAGATAATCTAGTGCCCCAATTTTTATTCTTTTCTATCTCTTCATTAGTAGATTAATAAGATGTTGGGTAAGAGAGAGCAACAGAGCTAAAACAGAGACAAAAGACCAGTCTCTTAGTATAATTACTTACAGAATCCTGAGGATAAATTTCATAGTATAGCTAACATCATACCTTTATTCAGAGGGGACAAAAAGGGCTGGTGCTGTCTTTATAGCATATGAAAAATTCATTTTTTCTCAGCAAAAAGAAAAGTGACAAAAATTGATTTGATCTGTTCCTTTTAATTAAAAAAAAAATCTACTATGGTGGAAACATTCAATATTGTGGTCATATTACAAATGTTGAAATCTAGAAGTACAGATTTAAACTGCCCTTGAGTGGTCAGATTCATTTCTCTAAGAATAATCTGGAAAACTCCTGTACAAATGTAAACCATCATGTGACTCAGGGTGGCAAAAAGCCTGACACGGGACCTGTTGATTTGAAACATGTATATATATTATGTTGACCAAAACTTTAAATGCTAGCAAAATGTTTTAAAGTGTTTAAATCACAAGCCAATTATCATTTCCAGGTAGGCCTGCAAAATGGGGCACGTAACCGTTTGTGCCATCTGCTTTGTCAGCGGCAAAGGCTCTCCTCCGTGAGTGTCTGAAAGCGCCCCCCTTTGGTGAAACAGTTCACCCAGGCCTTGGGGTTGGAGGGGTCCAAATAGCTATTCAA
This sequence comes from Eubalaena glacialis, assembly GCF_028564815.1. NCBI lineage: Eukaryota > Metazoa > Chordata > Mammalia > Artiodactyla > Balaenidae > Eubalaena > Eubalaena glacialis. The sequence goes on along the minus strand of NC_083731.1, from coordinate 12,683,372 downwards.
CTGCTTAAGCTGGCCCATGAGCCCAGCCCAGAGACAAAACAAAAGCAGAAGCTGTTGTCCCAGCTAGAATAAAGCCACCCACAAAGGGGAAGTCCCCACTGAGACCGCCTGTCCTTTGAGCAGGTGTTAATATTGTCCCCACCTTGTGGAGAAGAAGAAGGCTCAGAAGGGGGCAACGGCACACTTGTGGACCCCACTGAGCTCGCTGGCCTCCTGCCTGCCTTGGGCCGTGAAATGGGAGTTCCCGAGTTCATTCTCAAGGGAAAGGCCAGGCTGAGATGTCTCATCTTCAGAAAGACTCTTCGCACAGGTTAACTCGGAAGACAGAGGAGCTCTAGCTAAGCTGGTGGAAGCTATTAGGACCAGTTATAATGACAGATACGCAGAGATCCACCATCACTGTGAGGCAACATCACAGGTCCAAAAAAAATCTGTGGCTCTCATTGCCGAGATGGAAGGCAAAGGCTAAAGATCTTGCCACCAAACTGGGATAAAAGCACAATGTTGACTCTTCTGTACATAAAAATACAAATTATCCTTCAAAAAAACTCAACCTCATAACAGTATCTTCACTCTCCAAATTCCCATAGTGCTACTATACCCTAGAACACACAAACTCATGCATGTTGTTTTTTTAATTGAGTTAATGTGAGTGATGTGTCTTCTCTAAGTTATAATCTACAATTTATAATCCCCCCAAGTCTAGAAAACGTTCTTTGTTGCTCCACCTTGTATTTTAGTTACTTGGTACCTGTCCTAAACCTCTCCTACCAGACTGTAAGTTTATTGAAGGGAGGAAGTGTATGTTACTCATACTTGGGCTGAATGGATTTAGTACTAAGATCATTTTGTTGTTGATGTTGTTGTTTATATCGTCAAAGCTCCTAAGACAGTTCTGCTCACCCAGTAAGAGTATGGCAGCAAATGAGCAATACCTAAATAGGGCCCCCAGGAACGCCACCGTGTGCCCACATCTACATCAGATATCAATCTCCCTGCCTCTGGGATTATCTCAACACTACAAGTGGTGAATGGGTTAGTAGTTCCCAATTCTATCACGGTTGTAAGACTTACAAGAATCAGCATCACACCAACCTGAGTTATAGTAACAAATAAATGCCAAAATTTCGGTGGCTTCTCAAAGCAAGTTTCTTTCTGATTTACAAAATGTCTGAAGCAGCTGCTCTCCTTGACATGGTGACTCGGTGATGGAGGCTGCCTCCCTCTGTGACTCCTCTATGTCAAAATGGTCACCACCAAAGGGAAGAAGATTATGAAAACCTAGACTTGTTTTTAATTGCCTTGGACCAGAAGTGACAAAAGTCCCTTTTGCTCATGGTCCATTGGCCTAATCTAGACACCTGGCCCCAAGTCAATTACAAGGGAGACTGAGAATTAGGGGAGTCCATGGAATATTTGGTGAGTATTGCTGGCTCTGCCATACAACTGAATTTAAAAAATGAACCAGGGGATCAGTTAAGGAATGCCACTTATGCAGAGAGATGGCTGTACCAACAAGGTACACGACGATGATGTAATGTTTCATCATATCATTGAAACAAGAGCTCCACCATTTTTATATACAATATGGTCTAAGTTTATGAATTTACTTTTACCATTTTCAAGGAAAGCAAGTCCAATAAGAAAATGTGTTTTCTACTTCATATAAAGCAATGAGGTGTTATGATTTGGCTTTGGAAGAAAGTTCTTAAAATAATATATCAGGCTCATCTGTTGAGTCCCTTCTGCTGCAGCTATTGCCCAGTTTGCTATCTCTTATAATAGTAACCAGCTTTGAGGCCAAAATAAACTCTCTAGTTGTTCTCTAGAACACCCCATCTGCCTCATCCTTCAACACAAGTAGTGCTTCCAGAGCTCTTAATGGCTATGGCAGTGCACACTATAAATCAATTGTCACGTGGCTTCATTCCATCCAGGCTAAAAAGATGTGCTCATTTCGTCTCTGTTGCAAGAGTACTTGAATTTTTTAATTTCATACAGCAGTTTTCTTCATATCACTAGCTTAAAGATCATCTTTGGGATGGTAAACAAAAATTCTCTAAAAACATTCCTTTAGGATCAAAATAATACCAGAAGAGAATAATCACCAAAAAAAAAACAAAAACAAAAATAAGTTTTGCATCTTTTAACAAATGCATTTATTCTATTTATATGTACACAATAACCATTATAGCCCTTTTCTTCATTGACTAGGGGGAAAAAAGGAAAAGACCTATTTTTTGTAACTTATAAATAATATTTTTATAACTTATAATTCTGATAACTCCTTAAAGGCTGTGACCAAAAAACAAAACAAAAAAAAAGACGGTTATAAAAATTACATTGGTATTCTCCCAATATTAGAAACGTTTTGAAATACAAAGATAAAAACAATCAGAGAATGGCATGAAGTCAACCCTCTTTCCTCTTATTCTCCCTAGAGATACAAATGGAATTTCTGTTCTTCTAGAAGCTCTCCCATGTGTTTTATTATGGTATCACATTCAAATCAAAGAACTAAGGCTGGGAAATGCCAACAGCTGGCAAAGGTACCAAAGAGAAGTTATTCTCTTCTTGAAATTTTTGCAATCAGGAACGTTAAGAAATGGTTACCCAGAATCAGAGCAAGGTGGAAACACACACACACACACACACACACACACACAAACACACACAAACACACACACTCTAATTTAATATGTATACCCTACAAAAAATGTCCAATATGTCTATGTGGTCTCTTATTTTTTTACTTGATTCACTCACTGTATCAGTTCAGATGCTTTGGTGTTAATTGGAGAAAATAGAATCCGCATTGTCTTAAAAAATCGGGAATTAATTGACTCATGTAATTACTAAGTCTAGAGCAGTGCCTCCCAAACTATCAGTGGTGAAGGACATTTGGTGATGATGTATTGTTATTTTTTTTTCAATCCAGTGCAGATTGCTACATGGTCCTAATGCACAAGACTTGTACACAGATGGCACTACTTGCAACTCTTCTCTTTGTTGGACAACACTCAAACTGGTCAACTACACAAATTCACTGGCCACACATTGAGCTGTCATGGCAATGTCAAATCACTACAAACGTTTTTAAACATTTACTCTCAACTTCTTTATTTATGTCATCGCAGAATGTAACAAACAGTTCACCCTACATTTTGAGTAGCACTGGTCTAGAGAAAGGGTAGGCATCAGCATGATTCTTGCTCCATTGAGCTGACATTCTCTAGGTTGCCCTCCTCTGTGTTCCAGCTGCTTTTGGGGTTGGTCTGGCGGTGTATGCAGTGGTTCCAGTCTATATATTACAACATCCAGAAGGGAGAGAGGGTCCCTTCAAGAGGAACCAAAAAGAGCAAAGAAGATCTCTCTCAGGAAGCCCTAGAAAATTTTCCACGAATCTCATTGTCTTTAATTGAGTCACATGCCTGTTCCTGAACCTATCACAGTCAAGAAAGATGGCATTACTCTTGGAGCAATTAGGCCCACTCCTGGAGCTGGGGGTGGGGCTCCATTCCTGGGGCACATGGGTTGCATGGGAGAAATAGTCTTAGAAATAAAATTGGGTTTGTGTGGTAAAGGATGGAGGGAGGAATGGATGCTAAGTAGGCAATCACCAATGTCGGAAGCATCTGAGCTACACTGTTTGCATAATTAATAGTCAAGTGAAAGGTGTAATTAAATAATCATTAACTTAGTAGCTATGTATTGGGCTTGGGCATGCAGAAAGCCTGGCCTGCCCTAAAATTCCAAGCACCTGGGGAAGGGACTTTGTTGACTCAACTCTCTCTAAACATCTGTGGCCAAGAGCCAGGATTTCATAGGACAAATCTGGCTGCTTAAAAGAGAAGGTGTTTAAGGGATGGGGCGTGTGGAGGGCCACCCGGATGGATTTGGGGGAGGGAATTTCCCCCAGGAATGGGAAATCGTGTGAGCTGGACAGATGCCACATAAAGTGTGTCCTGCAGTAATTTAAAAACTAACTCCATAACTCCCTGTTCCTTAACTTCCTTCCAAAAAGTACAGTATGGAAAAGGAGAGGGAAAAAAGAGTAACTTTACAATAGAAAAACCTGACCAACACTCCTTCAGCCAGATGATCAAGGTCAACATCAATAGTCATAAATTGTTAATTAGTAGGTAACCTTGATATGATGTGATGAAGATGGTGCTTTATCTCTGTGATCTTCTTCCCAGGATCCCCACACCCCAGTAAACTCATGAGAAAAATATGAAACAAATTCCAGTAAAGGGGCATCCTCCAAAATACCAGTACTCTTTCAAACTGTCAAGGTTATCAAAAATAAGAAGAGTCTAAGGAAACGTCACAACCAAGAGGCACCTAAAGAGAGCTGACAAATAAATATAATGTGATACCCTAGATGTAATTTTAGAGCAGAAAAATATCATTAGATAAAAACTGAGGAAATTTAAATAAAGTATGGGCTACAGAAAGTAGGATAGGGCTTACCTGAGGCTGCAGGGTAATGGGAGTTATTGTTTAATGGGTTCAGAGTTTCAGTTCAGGATGATGAAAACGTTCTGGTGATGAATAGTGATGACGGTTGCCCAACAATGTGAATGTACTTAATGCCAGTGCACTGCACACTTTAAGTAAATTTTATGTTACATATAGTTTACCAAAATAAAAGTAATCATAATAAAGTATGATATGTGTTATTTGTGTGTGCTTTTTTTAAAATTTTTATTTTATATTGGAGTATAGTTGATTAACAATGTTGTGTTAGTTTCAGATGCACAGCGAAGTGATTCAGTTATACATATACATGTATCTATTGTTTTTCAAATTCTTTTCTCATTTAAGTTATTACAGAATATTGAGTAGAGTTCCCTGTGCTATACAGTAGGTCTTTGTTGGTTATCTATTTTAAATATAGTAGTGTGTCCATGTCAATCCCAAACTCTCAATCTATCTCTGCCCCCCGCCCTTCCCCCTGGTAACCATAAGTTCGTTCTCTAAGTCTGTGAGTCTGTTTCTGTTTTGTAAATAAGTTCATTTGCATCATTTTTTTTTAATTCCACATACAAGCGATAGCATATGATATTTGTCTTTCTCTGCCTTACTTCACTTAGTATGATAACCTCTAGGTCCATCCATGTCGCTGCAAATGGCATTATTTCACTGTTTTTAATGGCTGAGTAGTGATATGGGTTATAATGGTGGTAATACTCAGTTTAGCAATAGGTTTTATAAGTATCAGATGTGTTCTCTATTCTCAAGGAACTCCAATATATATTGAGCATCAATAACAATGCGACGTAACTCTGAGCGAAGGCTCAGGAAGTGTTGGTTAGTCAAGAACAGGGAAGCTTTCCCCCCAAAAAAGTGTAACTTGCAATTCTTCTAGAAGAAAGAGAAGAATATGACTGAGAGCAGGTGTTGGTAGAGAAAGGCAACATTTGATCCGACAACACTCTGGGAAGAACTAGGCTTCTAACTGATTTTGAATTTGATCTCCTTGAGTTGGATTCAAGCAGAGAGTGTGGTTGACTAACTGACTAGCCTTGTGGTTGCCACCACCCCGCCCACGCCTTTGTAAAAAAAAAAACTTCCCTGAATTACCCAGATTTGACTAAGCCATCTGTGTCATGTTGGGACCCTGACTGGTGCATGGAATTACATTAAAAGCCACCAAATTTGGATTCAGCGTTGGGCAAAATTAAAAAGGAAACTATAGGTAACATATTTGATGAGAAACCTTTGGAAGAAATAATATGTGGACATACAATTTGCTAACTGAAGAAGATGCTGATTAATATCCTTGTTGGTAAGATGAGAGGACAGAGATAGTAGATAGAGTTCAGCCTGTCAGAGCAGAGAGCAGGAAGGAAAAGAGTAGAAAGTGTATCTGGAAGGGCAAAGGGAAGCTATCTGGCATGTTCCACAAGAAAAACATTTGTCTGTGAGTTGTGTCAATTGGGATACTTTGGGCTGTAATAAATAGTAGACCCAACTAATAGAAGTTAAAATAAGGGATTTATTATTTTACAGTAAGTCCAGGAAAAAAAAAAAAGGCAGTTTCAAGGCCAGGTAAATCCAGGATTCCATGATGTCCTCAAAAGCCAGGGGCTTTCCATCTCACTGGCAGGAGAGTAAGGTCTCCTCTCTGACCACAAGATGGCTGCAGATGTTCCAGATGTCACACACCAACCCAACAACATCTAATCAAGAATAAGAGTGTTTGGGGGGAGTTCCCTGGTGGTCTAGTGGTTAGGATCTGGTGCTTTCACTGCCGTGGCCCAGGTTCAATCCCTGGTTGGGGAACTGGGATCCAGCAAGCCATGCAGCACGGCCAAAAATAAAAAAAAAAGAATAAGAGTGTTTTGCCCTCATGGTTTTCATTTTTAATCAGGAAAATCTTCCCCAAACTCTCCAAGTAGGATACCCTCAGATGTCATTAGCCAGAATTCAAGCTTAAACCATTCCCTAGCAATGTGATGAGCCATTCTCTTAAACTCATCATAATTGACCTCTGGGATTGGGAGGGAGCCACAAATTCAGGGCTCGGTCAGCAAATAAAAGGGTGGGCATTTCTGAGGGCTGTTATCTAACATGCCTATCTCAAGAGAGGATAATATAACATTCTTTCCTCAAAAGAGAGGCTTTCTTGTAGCTTTTCGATCCCCAAAGTCAAACTTTTTAGTGAGAGGAAAATTTGAAATTTCTCTTCTCTGCATCCTGGCCTTCAAGAAAGTGCATAATGGGGCTTTTTACTTAATCTTCTCCTGCTTTCATTCATTCATTCACCTCATATGTGTTGAGAACTTAATATGTGTCCAACTTTGGGGATATAACAAAAGATAAGACAAAGCCCCTGAATTCTGGAGGCTCACAAGCAATGTCAAGAGAGTGACAGTGGAAAACACTCTGTGTATGGAGGAAGGGCAGGTTACTGCAGTCAAAGAATGGGCAAAGGTGGCCAGGAGCTACCTTCCACTCTGGAGAGCTGGGTGGGGCATTGGCTATAAACAAAACAGAGAGACAGGAGACAGTTGTTTACGACTTATTTTAGACTCTGACTTTATTTTTTTTAATTTTTTAAATTCATTGAAGTACAGTTAATTTATAATGTGTTAATTTCTTCTGTACAGCAAAGTGACTCAGTTATAGTATACATATATATTCTTTTTTATGTTCTTTTCCATTATGGTTTGTCACAGGATATTGAATATAGTTCCCTGTGCTATATAGTAGGACCTTGCTGTTTATCCATCCTATATATAGTAGTTTGCTTCTGCTAATCCCAAACTCCCAATCCATCCCTCCTGGATCCTCCCTCCCCCTTGGCAACCACAAGTCTGTTCTTGGTGTCTGTGAGTCTGTTTTTGTTTCATAGATATGTTGATTTGTGTCGTATTTTTTTATAGTTTTTTTAAACTATTTATTTATTTATTTTTGGCTGCATTGGGTCTTCATTGCTGCGAGCGGGCTTTCTCTAGTTGTGGTGAATGGGGGCTACTCTTTGTTGTGGTGCACGGGCTTCTCATTGCGGTGGCTCCTCTTGTTAAGGAGCACAGGCTCTAGGCACAGGGGCTTCAGTAGTTGTGGCACGTGGGCTCAGTAGTTGTGGTGCACGGGCGTAGTTGCTCCACGGCATGTGGGATCTTCCCAGACCAGGGATCGAACCCGTGTCCCCTGCATTGGCAGGCAAATTCTTAACCACTGCACCACCAGGGAAGTCCCTGTGTCATATTTTAGATTCCACATATAAGTGATATCATATGGTATTTGTCTTTCTCTTTCTGACTTACTTCGCTCAGTATGATCATCTTTATGTCCATTCATGTTGCTGCAAATGGCATTATTTCATTCTTTTTGATGGCTAACATTCCATTGTATATATACACCACATCTTTTTTTATCCATTCATTGTCAGTGGACATTTAGGTTGTTTCCATGTCTTGGTTATTGTAGATAGTGCTGCTATGAACATAGGGGTGCATGTATCTTTTCAAATTATAGTTTTGTCTGGGTATATGCCCAGGAGTGGGATTGCTGGATCATATGGCAACTCTGCTTTTAGTTTTTTAAGGAATCTCCATACTGTTCTCCAGAGTGGCTGCACCAATTTACATTCCCACCAACAGCGTAAGAGGGTTGCATTTTCTCCACACCCTCTCCAGCATTTGTTATTTGTAGACTTTTTAACGATGGCCATTCTGACCGGTGTGAGGTGGACTCTGAGGTTAGATGGGAGATGCAAAGCCCTCACTAGGGTGAGAAGTAACAGGGAAGCAGGACAAAGCTTCTCTAGATGAAGGTTGTGTGGTTGACAGAAGCCCTGCCTGAGCTGGATCTCAGGAACCTGAGTGGAGTGGTGACGACTCATGAAGAGCAGCTCCTCCTAACAAAGCAGAGAGGGTCATGGCAGAGTATCCCAGCCAAGGGACACCACAGAAGCAAAGGCTCAGAGGTGAGACTCCAGAGCCAAATGCATACACATGCGAGATAAACCTCCCTTGGAGTAGAAGTCTGTCATTACAGAATAGTGGGAAATGGGATCTAGGACTACGCCACACGCAATGCGTTCCTAAATGAACAATGCTAATGGTGACTGTAAAGATGACGACAACAACGATGATGACGATGATGATGACGATGATGATGACGATGATGATACCCTGATTGATGACTGTGGTCACTTTTATAAGCCTCGTGGTTAGTGTAGGTCTTCCCTTGACTACTCTTACAGTGCCACCTACAGGTAAACTTGGGAGCGACTTGACCCTTTTTATCGCTTGACCCATAAACCCTGAAAACTTCTTTGGTGCTTTTCCAGCGGGATGTTGTTGAATATTTAGCTAAGGATTTGCAGTCGGATTTTCAACCATACCAACAGGAGCACTACCATCCTGCTGGAAAGGCTCCCACTTCAGAAACTTGCACCACTCCACAAGTTAATGAGCTTTCCTATACATAGTTTCTTCCAGTGTATAATTACTGGCCTGGCTTAATATTATTTTAGGAGAGTGTCAGCAGCTAATTGTGGTACAGTCTGAATGCTCTGAAATGAGCTCGCCTGAGTATGAGAATAGCTCAGCAAATTTAGGGCTGTGTGTGCATCATTTTTTCAAGTCTATTGTTTAGCAGGACACTGAACATGGCAGATTAATGGTGGAGTCCAATTCAAAGGGCAAGTGACTGTGGAATCTGACCTTCCTCACATTTCACTTTGAACTTCCTAAACTGCTCATTCCTTGGTACCTACTTGCCATACTCAGCTACCATTGGATACTTGAGTTGACCTAGGGGTACTGGGAAGCCTCAGGTCCATGCTGAGTCCCTACCATTGCTGCAGGCTCCTGTAGAGAAGGAAGCATTTATTTCCTCCCCCTGCCCCCCTCAGTTTTCCATTAAAGGGAGGGAACTCCTTTTCATTCACCTGGAGGCAAAAATACAGGAAGAATTTTTCCTGGCCTCCTTTTTCTTCCTTACCTACCATTCCCTAGGGTATAGGAATATGTTATCTGATGGATCTTTGGGAAAAGTAATGAACGTTACTGACTTAGCCACCATTACTCACTCTTTCTGTTACTCCTGTTTTGGGATACAATTCTTGTTTTCCACATGATAACTTGCCCCTGCAGGGGAGACCTGCACTTACTATGGCAAGTTGTGTTGTCCTGACAGTTTTCCCAATAATTAAGAAAATAATGTAAATTCCAGATATTTATTTAACCAAAAGTTGTAACGACAGTGGGAGGATAGGGGAGAGGATGAAGTACAACAAAGCTAAATACTTGTCTACCATCATGGGAAATTGATAGACGATGTCTAAAATTGATGAGTCAGGGTTTCCCTGGTGGTGCAGTGGTTAAGAATACACCTGCCAATGCAGGGGACACGGGTTTGAGCCCTGGCCCGGGAAGATCCCACAGGCCGCGGAGCAGCTAAGGCCGCACGCCACAACTACTGAGTCTGCGCTCTAGAGCCTGAGAGCCACAACTACTGAAGCCTGCGCACCTAGAGCCCACGCTCCACAACAAGAGAAGCCACCGCAATGATAAGCCTGCACACCGCAACGAAGAGCAGCCGCCACTTGCAGCAACTAGAGAAAGCCCGTGTGCAACCACGAAGACCCAATGCAGCCAAAAATAAAATAAATTAAAAATAAATAAATAAATAAATAAAATTGATGAGTCATAAGATAGCACCATATGGAATTCAAAAATACAGGACACGATAAATGTCAGAAGAAACAGTTAAAACTGTCTTAAATGGTTGCCGGTGCGGAGAAGAACCAGGAAGAGCAGGGAAATATGGGTGTATGAGTCTGCTCAGGCTGTCATAATGAAATACCACAGAGGGGAGGACTTACACAACAGAAATGTATTTTCTCACAATTCTGAGGCTGGGAAATTCCAGATCAATTCAGTGCCAGCCAATTCAGTCCCGGGTGAGGCTCGCTTCCTGACTTATAGATGGCCTCCTTCCCACCATGCGCTCACGTGACCTTTCCTCAGTACATGCCTGTGGAGGGTGAGAGCAAGCTCTCTGGTGTCTCTTGCTATAAGGGCACTAATCTTATCAGGTCAGGACCCTACCCTTGTGAACTCATTGAACCTTAATTCCTTCTTTAAAGGTCTTATCTCCAAATGTAGTCACCTTGGGGGTTAGGACTTCAACAAATAAATTCTCAGCCCACAGCAGAGGATTTCTGTGTTTTGTTAGCAAAGCTTAAAAAATAAAGTTCCTGTACATCTGGAAACTAGTCTGACACAGCTAGACCATGGTGTTCTCCTGTTGGACATAAACCATCTCACAGGATACTAACATTAGACAAGGTCATTCTGTGACTGTGATGAAGTGAGACAAAATAAGCCCACAACTAAATTATGTGTAAGTAAAGACAAAAACAAGGTTGGTCTGCTACCCACAAAACACCAAACATTCCCCTTCCAAACTAACAAAAGTGATGGCTGCTTCGTCACCAATCACAGCTTTATCAAGTTCTAGTCTGCCCTCTCTACTACAACTGGACATGAAGTTGGAGAGATGGGAAAGGACTTTGTTGGTAGAGTTTAGTTGTCCATTGTAAGGGTTTAGGTTTCATTGAGGCTGTAGAGACTTTGGGTTTAAATGATTCCAAATTACCTAACTTTTGTATATTGAGGGAAATGGGTTCCTAACAGTCTAAGATACCTCTGGTAAAGGATTTATTGATATAAAAACTTTGGTAGACTCTTAAAAAATTGAAAATGCATGACTGTACAACCTCGAAATTTCATTTCCAATATATAACACAGAGAAGCCACCACACATTTGCACAAGGAAACACACACAGATGTTCATTGAAGTTCATTGTTTATAATGGCAAGACTGTTGAAGTAATAGGGAAATTGATGCATGAAATAAGGTACATTCATTGTACAGTACAGCTGCTAAAAAGAATGAATTAGAGGGAATTCCCTGGCGGTCCAGTGATTAGGACTCTGCACTCACTGCCAAGGGCCCGGGTTTGATCCCTGGTTGGGGAACTAAAATCCCACAAGCCACGCGGTACAGCCAAAAAAAGAACCAGATCTATCTGTATGAATATGGATATGTTTAAAAAACAGTGTTGAGTGGAAAAATCTACATGTAGATCAAATGTATTGTATAACATCACTTATATAAATTGAAAGCAATAACCTGTTCACAGAACAGTTTTATATATTGGTTGTAGATAAATAAATATATGAAAAGAAGATAAAGAAGTGAGCAAATATGTACAAAACTCATAGTAGTGGTGATGGAAACAAGAATGGGACATGAAGTCAAATGTCACTTAACGTTTATCTATAATACTTAATTTCGTTAAAAAAACAAAATGACAAATATAACAAAAATATTCCATGTTGATTCCAGGTGGTTAGAAACTAGCGCTTTTTTATACAATTCATTCTACCTTTCCATCCATGTAAGAAATAGCTCATCTATTCTACAGCAATTAGTTGGAGCAAAAGGAAAGTCATTTTGCATATTTATGGCCATATGAGATCATTTTTGCCTTGAGGAGATAAAATCAGATCTCTGTTTTGCACTCAAGAAGATTAAAATATTTTCCTGCCTTTTTGTGGGCAAAAGAGGTCTCTTAGAATTCACATGAGGCCTCTGTGCCTTTGGGCCTTTGCAATCACCTCCTGTTAACATTCCTCAACAACCTCAGAGGCAGGGTCAGTATTGCTTTCATTATTTTACACAAAGAGGTCTGTTCACACAGTCCTTCAACCTACATCCAATCAATTAATTTAAAAGAAAAAATCCTCTCCATCCCTGGGATGAGGTCCAAGCCCTGAGATATCTTGTGGGCTGAGAACTGGAAAGTTTAAACCAAAATACTGATTTCAGCTTGTAATCCATTAATTTCATTCAGCTGGGGCCTGGATGGGAAACCGTCTCATTGGTTGTGATGACTTGAGAAAGAAAGAAAGTTAATTACATTTTCACCACAAGGTAATCATCAGGTACCTCCTGCTGGTGCCTGAGGGAGAGGTGTGTGTGGTTCGGGTGGGAGGATGGGGTGGGTCCATTTCTTCCTCCTAATAGGCACCTTTGCAAATCTTAGAATTCATTTTTGTAGAGCTTTCTGAATGCATATCCAATTCCAACTTAGACTGATGTTACAAATCTGATCTCACATTCCTTTAGCTTATCTCAGCCCCACTTCTACCAGATCTTAAATTTTTTTTTTATGATTTTATTTATTTATTTTTTTTTGAATTTTTGAATTTTATTTATTTTTTATACAGCAAGTTCTTATTAGTTATCCATTTTATCGATATTAGTGCATATATGTCAATCCCAATCCACCGTTCATCCCACCACCACCACCTTCCCCCCACCACTTTCCCCCCTTGGTGTCCATACGTTTGTTCTCTACATCTGTGTCTCTATTTCTGCCCTGCAAACCCGTTCATCTGTACCATTTTTCTAGGTTCCACATATATGCGTTAATATACGATATTTGTTTTTCTGACTTACTTCACTCTGTATGACAGTCTCCAGATCAAACCACGTCTCTACAAATGACCCAATTTCATTCCTTTTTATGGCTGAGTAACATTCCATTGTATATATGTACCATATCTTCTTTATCCATTCGTCTGTCGATGGGCATTTAGGTTGCTTCCATGTCCTGGCTATTGTAAATAGTGCTGCAATGAACTTTGGGGTGCATGTGTCTTTTTGAATTATGGTTTTCTCTGGGTATATGCCAAGTAGTGGGATTGCTGGGTCATATGGTAATTCTATTTTTGGTTTTTTAAGGAACCTCCATACTTTTCTCCATAATGGCTGTATCAATTGACACTCCCACCAACAGTGAAAGAGGGTTCCCTTTTCTCCACACCCTCCCAGCATTTATTGTTTGTAGATTTTTTGATGATGGCCATTCTGACTGGTGCGAGGTGATACCTCATTGTAGTTTTGATTTGCATTTCTCTAGTAATCAGTGATGTTGCGCAGCTTTTCATGTGCTTCTTGGCTATCTGTATGACTTCTTTGATGAAATGTGTGTTTAGGTCTTCTGCTCACTTTTGGATTGGGTTATTCGTTTATTTAATATTGAACTGCATGAGCTTTTTATATATTTTGGAGATTAATCCATTGTCCATTGATTCATTTGCAAATATTTTCTCCCATTCTGAGGGTTGTCTTTTCGTCTTGTTTGTAGTTTCCTTTGCTGTGCAAAAACTTTTAGGTTTCATTTGGTCCCATATGTTTATTTTTGTTTTTATTTCCATTACTCTAGGAGGTGGATCAAAAAAGATCTTGCTGTGATTTATGTCAAAGAGTGTTCCTCCTATGTTTTCCTCTAAGAGTTTTATAGTGTCCAGTCTTACATTTACGTCTTTAATCCATTTTGAGTTTATTTTGGTGTATGGTGTTAGGGAGTGTTCTAATTTCATTCTTTTCCATGTAGCTGTCCAGTTTTCCCAGCACCACGTATTGAAGAGACTGTCTTTTCTCCATTGTATATCCTTGCCTCCTTTGTCATAGATTAGTTGACCATAGGTGCGTGGGTTTATCTCTGGGCTTTCTATCCTGTTCCATTGATCTATATTTCTGTTTTTGTGCTAGTACCATACTGTCTTGATTACTGTAGCTTTGTAGTATAGTCTGAAGTCAGGGAGTCTGATTCCTCCAGCTCTGTTTTTATCCCTCAAGACTGCTTTGGCTATTCGGGGTCTTTTGTGTCTCCATACAAATTTTAAGATTTTTTTGTTCTAGTTCTGTAAAACATGCCATTGGTAATTTTATAGGGATTGCATTGAATCTGTAGTTTGCTTTGGGTAGTATAGTCATTTTCACAATATTGATTCTTCCCATCCAAGAACATGATATATCTCTCCATCTGTTGTATCATCTTTAATTTCTTTCATCTGTATCGTATAGTTTTCTGAGTACAGGTCTTTTGTCTCCATGGGTAGGTTTATTCCTAGGTATTTTATTCTTTTTGTTGCAATGGTGAATGGGATTGTTTCCTTAATTTCTCTTTCTGATCTGTCGTTGTTAGTGTATAGGAATGCAAGAGATTTCTGTGCATTAATTTTGTACCCTGAAACTTTACCAAATTCATTGGTTAGCTCTAATAGTTTTCTGGTGGCAACTTTAGGATTCTCTATGTATAGTATCGTGTCATCTGCAAACAGTGATAGTTTTACTTCTTTTCCAATTTGTATTCCTTTTATTTCTTTTTCTTCTCTGATTGCCATGGCTAGGACTTCTAAAACTATGTTGAATAACAGTGGCGAGAGTGGACATCCTTGTCTTGTTCCTGATCTTAGAGGAAATGCTTTTGGTTTTTCACCATTGAGAATGATGTTTGCTGTGGGTTTGTCATATATGGCCTTTATTATGTTGAGGTAGCTTCCTGCTATGTCCACTTTCTGGAGAGTTTTTATCATAAATGGGTGTTGAATTTTGTCAAACGCTTTTTCTGCATCTATTGAGATGATCATATGGTTTTTATTCTTCAGTTTGTTAATATGGTGTATCCCATTGATTGATTTGCGTATATTGAAGAATCTTTACATTCCTGGGATAAATCCCACTTGATCATGGTGTATGATCCTTTTAATGTGTTGTTGGAGTCTGTTTGCTAGTATTTTGTTGAGGATTTTTGCATCTATATTCATCAGTGATATTGGTCTGTAATTCTCTTTTTTTGTAGTATCTTTGTCTGGTTTTGCTATCAGGGTGATGGTGGACTCATAGAATGAGTTTGGGAGTGTTCTTTCCTCTGCAATTTTTTGGAAGAGTTTGAGTAGGACGGGTGTTATTTCTTCTCTAAATGCTTGATAGAATTCACCTGTGAAGCCATCTGGTTCTGGACTTCTGTTTGTTGGAAGATTTTTAATCACAGTTGCAGTTGCATTACTTGTGATTGGTCTGTTCATATTTTCTATTTCTTCCTGGTTCAATCTTGGAAGGTTATACCTTTCTAAGAATTTGTCCATTTCTTCCAGGGTGTCCACTTTATTGGCATAGAGTCGTTTGTAGTAGTCTCTTAGGATGCTTTGTATTTCTGAGGTGTCTGTTGTAACTTCTCCTTTTTCATTTCTAATTTTATTGATTTGAGTCCTCTCCTTCTTTTTCTTGATGAGTCCGGCTAAAGGTTTATCAATTTTGTTTATCTTCTCAAAGAACCAGCTTTTAGTTTTATTGATCTTAGCTATTATCTTCTTTGTTTCTATTTCATTTATTTCTGCTCTGATCTTTATGATTTCTTTCCTCCTACTAACTTTGGGTTTTGTTTATCCTTCTTTCTCTAGTTCCTTTAGGTGTAAGGTTAAATTGTTTATTTGAGGTTTTTCTTGTTTCTTGAGGTAGGCTTGTATTGCTATAAACTTCTCTCTTAGAACTGCTTTTACTGCATCCCATAGGTTTTGGATCATCGTGTTTTCGTTGTAATTTGTCTCTAGGTATTTTTTATTTTCCCCTTTGATTTCTTCAGTGATCTCTTGGTTATTTAGTAACGTATTGTTTAGCTTCTATGTGTTTGTGGTTTTTTACGTTTTTTTCCCTGTAAATGATTTCTAATCTCATAGCGTTGTGGTCAGAAAAGATGCTTGATATGATTTCAGTTTTCTTAAATTTACTGAGGCTTGATTTGTGACCCAAGATGTGATCTATCCTGGAGAATGCTCCACGTGCACTTGAGAAGAAAGTGTAATCTGCTGTTTTGGATGGAATGTCCTATAAATATCAATTAAATCTATCTGGTCTATTGTGTCATTTAAAGCTTGTGTTTCCTTATTAATTTTCTGTTTGGATGATCTGTCCATTGGTGTAAGTGAGGTGCCAAAATCCCCCCACTATTATTGTGTTACTGTCGACTTCCTCTTTTATAGCTGTTAGCAGTTGCCTTATGTATTGAATTGCTCCTATGTTGGGTGCATATATATCTATAATTGTTATATCTTCTTGTTGGATTGATCCCTTGATCATTATGTAGTGTCCTTCCTTGTCTCTTGTAACATCCTTTATTTTAAAGTCTATTTTTTCTGATATGAGTATTGCTACTCCAGCTTTCTTTTGATTTCCATTTGCATGGAATATCTTTTTCCATCCCCTCACTTTCTGTCTGTATGTGTCCCTAGGTCTGAAGTGGGTCTCTTGTAGACAGCATATATATGGGTCATATTTTTGTATCCATTCAGCAAGCCTGTGTCTTTTGGTTGGCGCATTTAATCCATTCACATTTAAGGTATTATCAATATGTGTGTTCCTATTACCAGTTTCTTAATTGTTATTGGTTTGGTTTTGTAGGTTCTTTTCTTCTCTTGTGTTTTCCACTTAGAGAAGTTCCTTTAGCATTTGTTGTAGAGCTGGTTTGGTGGTGCTGAATTCTCTTAGTTTTTGCTTGTCTGTAAAGCTTTTTATTTCTCCATCAAATCTGAATGAGATCCTTGCCGGGTAGAGTAATCTTGGTTGTAGGTTCTTCCCTTTCATCATTTTAAATATATCATGCCACTGCCTTCTGGCTTGTAGAGTTTCTGCTGAGATATTAGCTGTTAACCTTATGGAAGTTCCTTTGTATGTTATTTGTCGTTTTTCCCTTGTTGCTTTCAGTAATTTTTCTTTGCCTTTAATTTTTGTCAATTTGATTACTATGTGTCTCAGCGTGTTTCTCCTTGGGTTTATCCTGCCTGGGACTCTCTGCACTTCCTGGACTTGGGTGGCTATTTCCTTTCCCATGTTAGGGAAGTTTTCAACTATAATCTCTTCAAATATTTTTGGGGGTCCTTTCTCTCTCTCTTCTCCTTCTGGGACCCCTGTAATGCGAATGCTGTTGCGTTTAATGTTGTCCCAGAGGTCTCTTAGGCTGTCTTCATTTCTTTTCATTCTTTTTTCTTTATTATTTTCTGTGGCAGTGAATTCCACCATTCTGTCTTCCAGGTCACTTATCCGTTCTTCTGCCTCAGTTATTCTGCTATTGATTCCTTCTAGTGTATTTTTCATTTCGGTTATTGTATTGTTCATCTCTGCTTGTTTGTTCTTTAATTCTTCTAAGTGTTTGTTAAACATTTCTTGCATCTTCTCGATCTTTGCCTCCATTCTTTTTCTGAGGTCCTTGATCATCTTCACTATCATTATTCTGAATTCTTTTTCTGGAAGGTTGCCTATCTCCACTTCATTTAGTTGTTTTTCTGGCGTTTTATCTTGTTCCTTCATCTGGTACAAAGTCCTCTGCCTTTTCATTTTGTCTGTCTTTCTGTGGATGTTGTTCTCCTTCCAGAGGCTGCAGAATTGTAGTTCTTCTTGCTTCTGCTGTGTGCACTCTGGTGGATAAGGCTATCTAAGAGTCTTGTCCAAGCTTCCTGATGGGATGGACTGATGGTGGGTAGAGCTGGGTGTTGCTCTGGTGGGCAGAGCTCAGTAAAACTTTTAATCCACTTGTCTGCTGATGGGTGGGGCTGCGTTCCCTCCCTGTTGGTTGTTTGGTCTGAGGTCACCCAACACTGGAGCCTACCCGGCTCTTTTGTGGGACTAATGGAGGACTCTGGGAGGGCTCATGCCAAAGAGTACTTCTCAGAACTTCTGCTGCCAATGTCCTTGTCCCCACGGTGAGCCACAGCTGCCCCCTGCCTCTGCAGGAGACCCTCCAACACTAGCAGGTAGGTCTGGTTCAGTCTCCCATGGGGTCGCTGCTCCCTCCCCTGGGTCCCAGTGCACACACTACCCTGTGTGTGCCCTCCAAGAGTGGAGTCTCTGTTTCCCTCAGTCCTGTCGAAGTTCTGCAATCAAATCCTGCTAGCCTTCAAAGTCTGATTCTCTAGGAATTCCTCCTCCCATTGTCAGACCCCCAGGTTGGGAAGCCTGACGTGGGGCTCAGAACCTTCATTCCAGTTGGTGGACTTCTGTGGTATAAGTGTTCTCCAGTTTGTGAGTCACCCACCCAGCAGTTATGGGATTTGATTTTATTGTGATTGTGCCCCTCCTACCGTCTCACTGTGGCTTCTCCTTTGTCTTTGGATGTGGGTATCTTTTTTGGTGAGTTCCAGTGTCTTCCTGTCGATGATTGTTCAGCAGTTAGTTGTGATTCTGGTGCTCTTGCAAGAGGGAGTGAGTGCACGTCCTTCTACTCTGCCATCTTCACTCCTCCAGACCTTAAATTTCTTTATGCTAAGATTTCAACCTCTGGGTCTGACCTCCAAGAGGAAATTGACCTCTATCACCCCCACCCTTAAGCCTTTGCCTCCAGGCTCAGCACAAAAAAAAAAAAAAAAAAAGCTTTCCCTTCTCTGTGGCGAGTGAGACATTTCTCCTCAACACTTGAGTATGAGAAACTTGACATTTCTCTCTTTTTCTAAATCAGGTAAATTCCTCAGAGCCCCCACTGGGCCCACCCCCTCATGAGGCTGGTGACCCTGGTCAGGAGAGGATCTCTCCATGTTCCATGGAATTACATAAGACTCCCGGTGCCAGAAACCAGGAGAGAGGTGCTGGGGCTCCCTCTGGGATGTTGCCCAGGTCCTCTTTGATATAAGGCAGATGCAGGGGTACCTCTGTTACCCCCGGTGGAGTGCAAAATCCTCCCCAGCACACATCACTGCTGCCAGCCTTGGCCATCCTCAGTGATGCCCGTGGTAAAATGTACCAGCAGTGCAGGGGGGAGGGGATGGATAAATTAGGAGCTTGGGATTAATATATACACACTACTATATATAAAATAAATAACCAACAAGGATCTATGATAGCACAGAGAACTATACTCAATATTTTGTAATACCTATAAGGGAAAAGAATCCGAAAAAGAATAGATATATAGATAGATATTTAGATAGATAGATAGATTATATATATCTATATATTAAAAACTGAATCACTTTTGCTGTATACCTGTAACTAACACAACATTGTAAATCAAAAATACTTCAATAAAAAAATAAAATTGAAAAAATATATTGAAAAAAAATTTTTTAATAAAATGTACCAGCAGGCAAGGACCTACTGTATAGCACAGGGAACTATATTCAATATCTTGTAATAATCTATAATGGAAAATAATCTGAAAAAGAATATGTATCTTTTCCATATATATGGAATATATATATATATTAAACTGAATCACTTTGCTGTATACCTGAACATAACACAACATTGTAAATCAACTATACTTCAACTAAAAAAAAAAAAAGTACCGGTAGGTACTTTCCTCCAGGAAAGAACCCTGCTATGTGTTTCTGAAGACCCTGAGCTGCCACCAAACCTCCACCTCCTCATCTTCCACCTCTCCATTCCTTTCCTGGTGAGGGAGAAAGTTTTTGTTTCTCATACCTTTTGAGACTAAGGAAAAATAAACACGACTGATCAGATTACAGCCCAAAAATGAACTTTGTTTTTAAAATGTCTTGACTTATTTTTCCAGACTTTCCAGACCAAAGGTGATAAATCACACAGATTTAAATGTTGAAACACATGCATAAAGAAACCTCATTTTTTAATAAGATGACATAAAAATTTTTAAAATTTTAAGCATTAAAAAACCAAAAAAGATGACATATATTTTGCAGATTTTAACGTGTTCGTATCTACCCTTGCCTTCTTCCATTTTCGGACTGCAACTCAGGGCTTTGCCCATCATCCCATACCTGTCTCCCCCAAACAAGGAAGGGTATCACTGTTATGAGGCTATCGTGGAAGATGCTAGATTGCATTCTAACTTGAGGAAATCGTTAGCAAACTTCAGTGCTTTATTATAAACATAAATAACTTGTGGAATGCCTGACCCACTCGTGCAGTTGAAAACTAATTCTACCGCATTTCTGCTTCGGTATTGTTTCAACCTTTCCCGCTTCCTGAAGCCAAACCCAAACCTGTTTCTCCTTCCGCATTCCCCACGGCCCCCGCCCACCTCCATTTCCTGCTGGGCTAGAGTCCCATCCTTTCTCAGGCTCTAAAATGCCGATCTGACCCAGTCACGCTCTCATGGCTGTTTACTGCCCTGAGAATAAAAATCACGATGCAGCCTCATCCCTGGAAAGTGGTGTGGGGTACCTGCCTCCCCTTCTGCCCCCAACCCCCGCCCCCCCCCTCACTCCCCACCGAGCTCCAACCAGCAAAGATTCTGCCTGGAATACCACTTGCTCTACCTTCTGTCTGCTCTCTTCTCTCTCTGACCCCCCGTGTCACTTTTGCTAATTCATATAGTATTAATGCAGGTGGGATCTCAGGCCAACCTGCTTGGGTTCAAGCCCACTTATACCTCTGTGTGACCTTCAGCAAGACACTTAATCTCTCCTGTGTCTTAACGTCCTCAAGTGTAAAATGGAGGTAATGAGATCTAAATTATGTTCATTTAATGAATAATGGTTGTTGGTTAAAATAATTAATTAATAATAGCACCTTCTCACAGGGTGGTGATAAGAATTAAATTAGCTAATACTATTAAGTGCTTGGAGCAATGACCAGCACGTGGGAAAATCTACCAACAGCTCTGCTCAAGCTTGATCTCTGAGGAGTCTCCCCTCACTCCTCCAAACTGCATCCAGCATCTCACATCCCTTTGTTGTCATGGTTTGCTTAGCATTAGACTGTGGGTTCCCTCAGGTCAGTGATTTCTTTGTCACTAGCTCTGTGCCCAGAGCAGCTCACATTACAGTGAAAACAGTACACATATTGGAGCTCAGCCAGACCATGGTTTTCCAACCCCGGCTGCATATTAGAATCACCTGGGGGAGATTTTAATACGCTGCCTGGGCCCCCAGCCAGACGAATTATATCAGAATCACAAAGGATGGGGCTCTGACTTCAGTACTTTTTTTTTTAAATAAACTTATTTATTTTTTATTTATTTTTATTTTTGGCTGTGTTGGGTCTTCGTTGCTGTGCGCTGGCTTTCTCTAGTTGTGGCGAGCAGGGGCTACTCTTCGTTGTGGTGTGCGGGCTTCTCCTTGCAGTGGCTTCTCTTGTTGCGGAGCACAGGCTCTAGGCACGCGGTCTTCAGTAGTTGTGGCACACAGGCTCAGTAGTTGTGGCTCACAGGCTCAGTAGTTGTGGCACATGGGCTCGGTAGTTGTGGCTCACGGGCTCTAGAGCACAGGCTCAGTAGTTGTGGCGCATGGGCTTTGTTGCTCCGCGGCATGTGGGATCTTCCCGGACCAGGGCTCGAATCTGTGTCCCCTGCATTGGCAGGCAGACTCTTAACCACTGCCACAAGGGAAGCCCCCAACTTCAGTCATTTTTAAGCCCTTCCCCAGGTGATACTAACATTCAGCCAGGATTAATAACCAGCGAACTACATAAACCCTCAACTCTTCCTCACTTACTCGTTCTAGGACCTTGGGCAAGTTATTAAAACTGCCCAAGTCCAGATGTGGAGAAAAATGTCTAACTGCAACAGTCACATTCAGAATGTGTCTCTACTGCCCCCACCTCGTTCACAAATACCTGGATAAACACAGCCACCATGTTCGCTCTCCCACCTCCTCCATCCCCTGCACAAATCAGGGATAGACCCAGCGAGGTCAGGGTATTTAGTTCCCTGCCTTCCACCCTCCCAGGTCATCATGTGTGTCTTGAGTCCCTCCACCAAATACCCCAACGGCTGTTGCTCAGTGCTTTCCTACAGGCAGAGCAATATTCTCCCTATTGTAGTAACCACACCATTCCCTTGCCTTCCTGGTGTAGGGGCCATAATGGCTTCCTACTCTTTCTATCCTCACAGATGTTCAGTATGCCTTGTTGGTTTTTAACGGCCCACACATTTATAAATAATCCTTTTATTAAAATTTCCCATAAGCCCCTTTGAACATGCCATCTGTAATCCTGCCATGATTACAATGGGAGGACCAATTGCACTAAAGAAAGAGAAAAAATAAGAGAAAAACAAGTGGAATATATGGTTAAATGTTTAGGAAAGTATAAACAAACAAAACACACACATACACACATCCTCCTAAATCCTGTCTTTACTTGCAAAGTTCTCCCATGGAGCCCTCAAAAGCTTGAAAAGTACTCTGGGTATCTCTGGTTCACTATTTGGGAAAAATAACACAGCAAACCAAATTTTACTCCATGTTTCTCTGAGACTTTGTTTCAAACTTTTTTTTTCCTAATTCATTATATTATTTCCTTCTTGTTCTTTTCATGTTGGCATAAATCATCTAACAGGATCGCTGTAAAGGTTAAATAAGATACACCATGAAAATAGCATACCTTGTTGTAATAGTGCGGTGGAAGAAGCTTGGCCTCTGGTGCCAATGTAGATGGAAATTTGAATCCTAATCCTGGTTCTATAACTAGGACAAATTGCATATTGCCTCTGAAAATGGGGTATGAATTCTCAATTCGTTGGGTTATTGTAAGATACTACATCATGATAATGATAACAGTTACTATTTCTGAGCACCTTTGTGTGTCAGGCAATGTGATATGTACTTTATATACCTTAGCTCATTTAATTAATTCATTTAATTTAATTTAACAAAAACCCTATGAAGTAAGTGCTATTTTTAATCCTTATGTTACATATGAGGCAGCTAAGGATCTGGGAGGTTAAGGAATTTATCTGAGGTCAAACAGCTAGTAAATAACAACATTAGGCAGTAACATATGATGTAAGGTGCCTGGAGTACAAAGTAGGTACATATTAATTATGTCCTCAGATATTTTGATAATGATTAATTTTTCTTTAAAAAAAAATAAAACAAGATGAGTTCAGGATAATCTTGTGAAGTTTCTAAGCTAAGTAATTGTACCACTTGTTTCCTACCTCGATAGTCTAGAATTCAAAGTTTTTCTGTGTGGAAATTGAAAATGGGTATAATGCCCAGTATTTCCATTCCTACAGATTTTCCCAGTAGAGAGCCTTATTCTTAATAGTCTAAAACTGGAAACTACCCAAATGTCCATCAATAGAAGATGCAAAAATGAATTGTAGTACATCCATATGATGGAATACTACTCAGCAATTAAAAGGAGTGGACTACTGATCACACAACCACATGGATGGATCTCAGAAAATATTATACCGAGCTAAAGAAGCCAAACAAAAAAATTCATACTGTGTGATTTCATTTATGAGCAGTTCAGAAGCAAGCCAAATAAATCCATGTTGCTGGAAATCAGAAAGTAGTTGCCTGGGGGGACTTCCCTGGTGGTCCAGTGGGTAAGACTCTGCACTCTCAGTGCAGGGGGCCCAGGTTCAATCCCTGGTTGGGGAACTAGATCCTGCATGCATGCCACAACTAAGAGTTTGCATGCCGCAACTAAGAAGTCCGCCTGCCACAACTAAGACCCGGAGCGGCCAAAAATAATAAATTTTAAAAAAAAAAGAAGAAAGAAAGTAGTTGCCTGGGATGGGGTTGGGGGATTGACTAGAGAGGGATGTGAGGGAACTTAACTAGGGTGAGAGAAATGTCCTATATTTTGTTTTGGGTTTGGGTACACAGTTTCAATTGTAAAAACTCATCCAACTGAACACTTAAGATCTGTGTATAAATTATACCACAATAAAAATAATTTTAAATTTCCAAAACAAAAATAGTGACTGCAATAGTTTTGCTGCTGCATTCAGGGTAAGCCAAGCATCTGGGTAGTTTTATCTCTTAGATGCTTAGCGCTGCAAGCAATAGAAATCCAACTGAAAAATGGTTGAGATGATAAGGAATTTTGTTGGTTCTTTTAACTCTAGATTCCAGACCCATTTCTCTGCTCTGCTCTGCTCTTGCTTTATCCCCCTTATCTGCAGGTGCTATGAATTGCTGTCTTCTCATTTGGTAAAAAAAAAAAAAAAAGAAGAAGAAAGAAAAGTGGCTGCCCACAGGCACTGGAGCCATGTACCTCCTTATTCCCATCCAACAAGAGAGAGTGAAGAGCTTCCTGTTGCTCTCTTAAGAACAGAGAACTTTCCTAGAAGTCTCTAGCAACACTCAGCATCTCTTGGCCAGAGCTGGATCATACCCACATGTTTATGGACCAATTTCTAGTCAGAGGATTCAATTATTCTTATAATAATCAAGCACACCCTGAAGGAAGGATAATCTCCCAGGATGCACTGCTGCTACTCAATGGAGAGGAATAGATTTGCGAGAGCCAACCATACTCTCCACTAGGGTAGCTTTAGGAGATGAGGCTGGAAGGTACGGGTTAACCCAGATTATGGAGAAGCTTTAATAACAGACTGAAGATTTTGAATTTAACATTATTAACAGGGCACAAGAAAGCAACCTAATGGACCTTATAGTTGTAGCACTGAGAGAAGGGTATTGGATTTGAAGTCACAGGTTCTAAGTCTGGTTCTGCTGCTTGCTGACTGCCAAAAAGTGGGCAGTGACCCAATTCCTGGGAAATCCCCACCCTTCCCTGAAATAGCAAGGATATTCCTCCCATTTGGTAGCCTGTGAAATTACTCAGTCCATAAAAACCAACTACCCCATGCCCTGGGGCTACTCTCACTATCTGAGATGGTCGCATTCTGTCTATGGAACGCGTATCTCTCTCAATAAACCTGCTTTCCCTTTACTCTGGTTCGCTCTTGAATTGTTTCCTGTGTGCGGCCAAGAACCCTCACTTGGCATTCTGTCCTAAGGACTCCTGCAAGTCCTAGAACGTGACATTTCCCTGTCCTGTAACATCAACATGTACAAAGGCTGCTAATCATATAATCAAGATTAAAAACAGGATTTATATATAACAGAGAAAAGAGGTTATTGAAACGTGATCAGAGCTGTCACAGAGAGGATAATTGACAAGGTAAAACCAAGTTCTCCCCTGAAGACGCTGGGATGTATAAACTGGAAAGTTCTAGATTTTGCAGAAAAATACTAATTTCTCCCTCTCAAAAATTCCTATTTTAATCTGAGATCCTCTATTTTATCTTCTTTCTTTTTCTTTTTTTTTTTTTTTTTGGCTACATTGGGTCTTCGTTGCTGCGCACGGGCTTCCTCTAGTTGTGGCGAGAGGGGGCTACTCTTTGCTGTGGTGCGCGGGCTTCTCATTGTGGTGGCTTCTCTTGTTGTGGAGCACGGGCTGTAGGCATGCGGGCTTCAGTAGTTGTGGCGCACGGACTTAATTGCTCTGTGGCATGTGGGATCTTCCCAGACCAGGGCTTGAACCTGTGTCCTCTGCATTGGAGGTGGATTCTTAACCACTGCGCCACCAGCGAAGTCCCAATGTAGAGGCTTTAAAACAGCTATTTTGCTGTTGTAATTCATGATTCTGTAGATCAGCAATTTGGTTGGCTAAACCAATCACCTTTTCTGCTGGGGTCACTACTGTGGCTGCAGTTATTTGGCAGCTCAACTAGGGTCAATGGGATAAAACATCCGTATTTATGTCTTGGCTGAGCTACACGTCTTCAGCAGGCCAACTTGTGCTTTTCACATAAGGCAGCATTCCCAAGGACGAGAGCTAAAGCTGTAAATTTCCCTGAGTCCTGGGCTAGGAAGCCATACAACATCACTCTGCTGCATTCCATAGGTCAAAGCAAGTCACAAGGCCAGTCCACATTCAAGAGAAGAACAATAAACTCCACTTTTTGATGAGAAAGCTAGTAAAATATTATGCCCACTGTTTTTTTCAAGCTACCTTCATCTTCCATCTGACCACAATTATTTATTTTCCTCTCACATGCAAAATATGCTCACCCCCAGCCCAGGAACCCCACATGTCTCACTCAAGAATGGCGTCACGCTCAAAGTCTAAGATCTAATCACCTGTGTCAGGTCCAAATGAGGCTCCCTGGGTATGTATCCTCAGGTGCAGCTTCTGTCAATATGGACACCTGCACAGCAAAAAAGCAAGTTTTCCACCCCCTACACACCCAAAATATATTAATAAGGCAGGATAACCACAGTAGATACTCCCATTCAAGAGGGAAGGTTGGGAGGTACGTAGTAGTCACTATTCCGTGGCAATTCTGAAATACAGCTGGGCACATGTTACCAGGTCCCCCTAAACCAGAACTAGGGAAGGTTTCTTGATCAGGGTCCATCTCTGCTCCCTGGGTATCGAACTATCCAATCCATTTTTCTGGAAGACTCTTGGCTCAGCCCTTTTCCATCATAAATGGCCCATTTTGCAGCCAAATAGCTTTCTCAGTCTGCCTCCTACCTATAGAGAGATGGGAGCCCAGAGGTTGTTGATTCATTTTGAACTGTCTTTGTTCCTTTTAGTCTCAGCTGACAATGCTTTTGCCAGCAACACTCTCTTTAAAATTTTGTGGATTTCCTATGACTCTGATACGGGTCTACTCAATGGGGCAAAAGTCACATTTACCATTAGTTTTGAGACAGGTCTCTTTCTATTTTGGGTCATAAGTCAGGCAACGGTAGAACAATGCTCTTTTGTCTACTGAGAGAGTCTAGTTGGCACTGCCTCAAATCATTCAACAATCTTAAGTGTGACATTATAGCTGTACACTTAATTTGGACATTGGCCCCAGGCCTCATTTTATTTTGAGAATCTTAATTGCTGTGGACACTGGGCATAATAAACAATTTTATTTTCCATCCCAGCACATCTTGGATACATTATATTTTCTCTCAATTCTGCTTGCAAATTAAACAGTTGCATTTTGACCTCATCTGTCTCTTCCTATGTCTTATCATATGCATTTGGGACCAACAAACTGACACAACATTCTGCCTGGGGATTTCTTTAGCCAAATCCAAAAGTTTATTAGTAGCATTTCCTATCTTCCAAGTTTTTACAGAACAGTTTTGCAAATTGTTATGGCACTACATCAGGCTACATGCCATTTACCCACATGGCTGGTGAAATTTCCTCACTGCTTTTCCTAATCCCCACTAACGGTTGGTCTGCCACTAATCCAGCCTCTACTAAAAGTTTTCTCATCACTGTCTGCTCTTTGTCCATGGCAGGGTTTTTTATTCAGCTGGTGATCTTGAGTGATGGGGTAATATCTCCCCAGGGACACAGAGCAGTCTTGCTTACTGCTTGCTCTAAAAGCGGTGGATTCCCCAAACTCAGAGTTTCTCAGCTGCATCTCAACCCCACTGCGGAGAGAGCATTCATCTGGGCTGTATCACATCACCCCCATAGGACCTAAGGGCAAAGAGAACTGAAGCAAATATGCTGATGTGTATGCTGCTTGCTCTGCCATGAATAATAAGTCCCATATCTCAGCCCCAGGAATCTTTGTCTATTGCCAGCACTCATGAAACAGTAATGGGCTCACTTACTAGCTTGTAAATAGGAAAAATCAAATCCCAGATCTAACAGGCTCCATCACCAGGAGGCATTCTCAGTTTAATTTTTAGTAAAACTTGAGTTAACATTACCAAAATCTGGCCATGACCTGGGGAAAGTCTCATTTTCCAAAGATAAAATTGGGGGCAAAAAAAATATTTTTTTCAAAGTTCAGAATTATATCAGAACTCAGAACTTGAAGCAAATCCTATTGACATGTCTGTGCCCATGTTATTTCATGTCTCCAGCACTGTCCTAGCCTCAGATCAAATGAGATGTTGCAGTATTATCGAAAAATGTGTACTCTCTTCAAGAGAATTTTTATCTTTTAGGCCATTTATCAATCCAGCAACAGAAAAATTCCAACAACTGGCCAACATCAATGGTTTCCGTAATTTCTAAACAAACGTAGTCATCTTTAACTCTGTGATTCCCAAATATGTCTGCCTTGTAAAATAATAAGTCAAAGGAAGATCAGGGATATTAGAAGTGAAAAAAGGATGAATAACATTCATACAAGAAAGCCAAATACTATACGGGATCACTTAGATGTGGAATCTAAAAAAGTCAAATGCATAGAAAGAGAGTAGAGTGGTAGTGCCAGGGGTTGGGGGGTTGGGAGAAATGGGGAGGTGTTGGTCAAAGGGTACAAACTTCCCATTATAAGATGAAAAGATCTTAAGAATCAGATCTGAAGATCTAATGTGCAACTTGGTGACTGTAGTTAACAAAATTGTATTGTGTACTTGAAAGTTGCTAAGAGAGCAGATTTTAAGTGTTCTCACCACAAGGAAAAAAAATAACTATGTGAGGTGATGGACGTAACTAACATTATCATGGGAATCATTTCACTATGTACACGTGTATCAAGTCATCACGTTGCACATCTTAAAACTTACACAATGTTATATGTCAATTATATCTCAATAAAGCTGGGGGAAAAATTCAGCACCTACCATATGCCAAGGTACTGTAAAAAGTTATTTTGCTGACATTGATGTGAAACTTTATTATACTTGTTGTTGTTTTAATTTCTAAGAAATACTGTAGTGCAGCTTAGTGCCTAAGACAACAGACTCTGGAACCAGACCACCTGTGTTCACAGCTTAGTTTGCTGGTAATTAGCTCTGAAACGAGGGGTAAGTTACTTAGCTTCTCTATGCCTTTGGTGCCTCATCTGTAAAATGGGAATAATATTGGCTCTGAATCCATTGGGTTGTTGTGTTGAGTTAAAAGTTACACATGTAAAGTGCTTTTCTCAGTACTATTTAATTTCAGTGAGTCAAAGACAGCAGGTGAGTGAAGAGGATGAGAGAGAAAATTCCTCCAATGCGCAGGAGCAAGAATGACCATTTGCAGGACACCTTTAAAATTCCAGGAGACTGGAATTTTAAATTGTGCCTTGAGGGACTTCCCTGGTGGCGCAGTGGTTAAGAATCCATCTGCCAACACAGGGGACACAGGTTCGAGCCCTGGTCCGGGAAGATCCCACATGCCGCAGAGCAACTAAGCCCGTGCTCCACGACTACTGAGCCTGCGCTCTAGAGCCTGCGTGCCACAACTACTGAAGCCCGCACGCCTAGAGCCTGTGCTCTGCAACAAGAGAAGCCACTGCAATGAGAAGCGCGTGTACCGCAACGAAGAGTAGCCCCTGCTCGCCACAACTAGAGAAAGCCCACAGGCAGCAACAAAGACCCAACGCAGCCAAAAATAAATAAATAAATTTATATTTTAAAAAAATAAAATAAAATAAAGTAAATTGTGTATTGAATGCCTGAATTTCTGGATAACGTTAAATTGACTCCAGAAACTTTTTTTGTTTGTTTGTTTGTTTTTTTTGGCTTCAGCATCTTTCTAAAATCTAAGAATCTAATTTCTTTGATCTTGGACTTCTAGGCTCCAGAACTGTGGGACATTTACATTTCTGTTGTTTAAGCCCCGCAGTTTTTGGTACTTTGTTATGGCAGCTCTAGAAAACGAATATAAGATACTAAGCCAAATCTGTTGTTTCTTTTTTTTTTTTTTATTGAGGTATAGTTAATTTACAGCGTTGTGTTAGTTTCAAGTGTACAGCAAAGTCATTCAATCATATATATATACATATATATATTCTTTTTCAGATTCTTTTCCACTGTAGTTATTACAAGATACTGAGTATAGTTCCCTGCGTGTTTCCTTTTCTTTTTTTTTAAATAATGATTTATTGATTGATTTTTGGCTGTGTTTGGTCTTCGTGTTTGATCTACTCCATGTCAGTCTGCTTTGGAAGGAGGTTTGGTTTTCAGAAGCCTGTTTTACATGGAGGTGCTGTGCTCAGGTGAAAATAGCAGTCTTCACACCAGGCACACCTGATTCCCTCTGCTACCTGGCACTAGCCAGGTGACTTCATTGCCTTACTCGTGGTTGCCATATTTTTAAAAATGGATATAGGGGAATAATAACTCAAAATATTAAACTCAGTGCTCTTCCTTCCTTCTTTTTTTCTTAATTATTGTATTGTGAAATATGAAACAACCACAGAACTGTGTATGGAAGCTACAGGCAATTCTAAAGTAACTACTACCTAAGTTGGAGGAAAAAACATCACCCTGCTCTGGAGATGTTCAACATCACAGTAGCCACTAATGAAATGCAAACTAGGACCATGATGATCTATCACTACACACCTATCAAAATAGCTCCAGTTAAAAATAACGGCAATACCAAATGCTGGCAAGGATGCAGAGAAACTGGATTCTCACACATTCCTAGTGGAAATGGAAAATGGAAAAGCCACTCTGGAAAACACTTTGGTAGCTTCTTGTAAAATAAAATATACAATTCCCATACAAGCCAGCAATTGCACTCCTGGGCTTTATCCCAGAGAAGTGAAAACTTATGTCCACATAAAAACCTATACACTGGGTTTCACAGCAACTTTCTCTGTAATAGCAAAAAATTGAAAACAAAATATCCTTCAACAGGTGAATGGCTGACCAAACTGTGGTACATGCATAAGGTAAAAAACTACTAAGCAATAAAAAGGAACAAACTATTGACATGTTCAGCAATGTGGGTAGTTCTCAAAGGCACTATGCTGACTGGGAAAAGTCAATCTCAAAAAGTCATATGTTCAATTCCATTGATAAAACATTCTCAAAATGATGAAATTATAGAGATGGAAAATAGATTTGTGGTTTCGAGGGGCCGTGGATAGTGGGGAGAGGATGTGGATGGTGACTTAAAGCAACTGCACGGGGAGATCTTTGTGGTGATGATTAGTTCTATATGGTGGTATTGGTGGCGGATTATTGAAACTATACATATGATAAAATGACATAGAACTATATATGTACATTGCACCAATGCCAATTTGTACTATAATCATTTAAGATACAACTATTAGGGGAAACTTGGTGAAGCATATTCAGGACCTTCTGTACTATCTTTGTATCTTTGCATCTTCCTGCGAATCTATAATACTTTTTAAAAATTCTAAAGTAGCCACCACCTAAGTCAGAAAAGAGGACAATGCCCCCTGCAGAATTCCCCTCCCCCATAAGCTCCTTTCCACTCATAACCCCTTTGTATTGACCCTGTGATAGTCACTCCTTGCTTTTTGTTATATATTTGCCATCTACACATTCTTCCCTAAAGATACACTCTATTTTTTGCCTAACAAATACAAATGGAAGCAATCATATGGAATCTTTTGAATCTGGCTTTTTTCACTGAACATCATGTTCGTGAGTTTCATCCATGATGTGTATGGCTGTAGCCCTGTATTACATCAAACGTATACGTCACAATTTATTTGTCCAGTTGACTTTTTTTTTAATACATAGGTTTTTTTTATTTTAATTTCTTTACTTTATTATTTATTTTATTTTGGCTGCATTGGGTCTTCATTGCTGCGTGCAGGCTTTTCTCTGGTTGGGGAGAGGGGTCTACTCTTCGCTGCGGTGAGCAGGCTTCTCATTGCGGTGGCTTCTGTTGTTGTGGAGCACGGGCTCTAGGCGCGTGGGCTTCAGTAGTTGTGGCACTCGGGTTCAGTAGTTGTGGCTCGCGGGCTCTAGAGGGCAGGCTCAGTAGTTGTGTCGCATGGGCTTAGTTGCTCTGCAGCA
Source organism: Eubalaena glacialis (assembly GCF_028564815.1). Classification (NCBI taxonomy): domain Eukaryota; kingdom Metazoa; phylum Chordata; class Mammalia; order Artiodactyla; family Balaenidae; genus Eubalaena; species Eubalaena glacialis. Next base: position 12,651,606 of record NC_083731.1, on the reverse strand, counting down.
TGTAGGATCTTCCCGGACCAGGGCTCGAACCCATGTCCCCTGCATTGGTAGGCGGATTCTTAACCACTGCGCCACCAGGGAAGCCCTATTGCAGTTGACTTTTTGGGTTGTTTCTAGTTCAGGGCTATTATGAGCAATGCTGTCATGAACATTACTGTCCCCTGGTACACAAGTGCATGCATCGTTCTAGAGAATATATCCAGCAAAGAAACTACTGGGCCATGGGGTATGTTTATTTTCAACTTTATAAGAGAATGGCAAACTATTTTCCAAAGGGTTGTAGCACTTTTCACCTCCATCGGCTGTGTGGGTGAGTTCTTGTTGCTCCTTTTTAGTGCAAAGTGAAATAAGTGAAATAAGCCAGTCACAAAAATGACAAATACCCTTCGATTCCATTTAGATGATGTACCTAGAATAGTCAAAATCAGAGAGACAGAAAGTAGAATGGGGGTTGCCAGGAGCTGGGGAGAGGGGGAAAATGGTGAATTATTGTTTATTGGATACAGAGTTTCAGTCTGGGAAGATGAAAACAGTTCTACAGATGCATAGTGGTGATGGTTACACAACAGTGTGAACATACTTAATACCACAGAACTGTACACATAAAATGGTGAAAATGGTAAATTTTATGTTATGTATATTTTATCACAATTGAAAATACATATCAGTGCAATCATTTTTAAAATACAGTTGACCCTTGAACAACGTGGGGTAAGGGTTGTCGACCCTCCACCCCTTCCCTAGCAGTCAAAAATCTGCATACTGTAATCTCTGCTTCACTAATAACAAAGGAATTGATAAATGACTCAACCAAGGGCAGGAAGCTAAAACAGTTTGGGTAGAATCAGGACTCCAACCCTAGTTCTTTTGATTCCACATATTGTCATCCATAATTGAACACACTTTTCCCCACCCTTAGTTAAAGATCTGTAAAGTGGAAAATACAGGTACTATATTTATTGAAAACAATCTGTGTGTAAGTGGACCCATGCAGTTCAAACCCATGTTGTTCAAAGGTCAACTGTAATCTTTTTTTAATATAGAAAGAAGCAAGATCTGTGCATTGAAAACTTTAGAAAAAATAGACATACAAAAATAAATAAATAAAATGTTTGCATTTCCACCATCCAGAGACCCTCAGTGTTACATTTAATATAGAGTCTTCTAGATCTGAAAATGACCTTATACTGACTGTACAGTTGTTTTGTAATCTGTTTTCATGTGTACATGATCCTACCTTTCCCCTATCACATTTTTTCCAACTGACCTAAACATGTACCAATTGTTTTAAAAGCCAACACCTGTTTTCTTTTTCTTTTTCCCCTCCCTCCCTCCTTCCCTTTCTTTCTTTCTTTCTTTCTTTTTCTTTCTTTCTTTTCTTTCTTTCTTTCTTTCCTTCTTTCTTTCTTTCTTTCCTTCTTTTCTTTGAAAGAGTCAAAACGCAAAGCTCTGAAGAGGCCACCCATAAAGTTTATCCTTAAACAAGAGCTGGGAGGAAGTTAGACCACGGGGTGAGGGTGCGAAATCTGGGGAAGGTTGAAAAGTGAAAAGAGTGGGTCCCCCACTCCTGGAGGTTCCTCTCTTCAAGAAGCAGAGACTCCTCAGGATGGCCTGGCCCCTGTCCAGGTGAGCACCTTTAGTCCCGGCTCCTGCAAGGTGGGCTGGGACCTTGGCCAAAGCTAGCAAACCACCACTGCCACTCGGGACCGCTTCCTGTTGCTGTGCTAAGAAGCTGTAGTGGTTTTGCTGTGTCCCTGGAGGGCCTCCCAGCAACAGCCAACAATGTGCCAGGTGACCCTCAGCAGGAGGGACACCTGTCAGCAGCTTCAGACTTTGCACAGCCCATCCGTAATCACTCAGGGCCCAGGATACATGTCTATGTCCCAGGATACATGTCTGTGTCCCAGGATACATGTGTATGTCCCTAAATGCACCCCCATTCTTGAGCAAAATACCACCTATCTCCAAGGGTTGCTTTAAGGATACAATGACCCACCTGAAAGCATCGAGAACGATGTCAACCTCAGCTCTATGAAGGTTTGTTTTCTTAGGCAGGCCCACCTCTAACTCCAATTACATGGGAATTGGTAGAGTGCCATTGCCACCTGTACAAAGCATCCTATTTGCCAATAACTCAAGTAGCTTGAAAAAGAGAGAAAAGAAACACCATTCACCTCATTGTGTGACTGTAAGTAATGAAGTCCTGAAAGATGGCAATCTGACACTGAACAAAATTCCCCACAGAGGAAGATCCATGCCATTTTGAGTAATGGTGCCATCACTGGAAAAGGCATACAGTCTCCCTACTTTGAAGATCAGCACTTATTTAGGTGTGTAAACTCTAGTGACTTGTTCAGTTTTCTAAGTCTCGTTATGATGTAACTGACCCCATGAATATTATGAGATATTTGTCATTGCCTAAGATGCTTTAAATGAGCTTTGTGGTTCTCAGAAATCATTAGACCCATAAAAAATTCTACCTGGACTGCAAAATTTTTTTTTAATTTTATTTATTTTTTATACAGCAGGTTCTTATTAGTCATCAATTTTATACACATCAGTGTATACATGTCAATCCCAATCGCCCAATTCATTCCACCACCACCACCCCCACACCACTTTCCTCCCTTGGTGTCCATACGTTTGTTCTCTACATCTGTGTCTCTATTTCTGCCCTGCAAACTGGTTCATCTGTACCATTTTTCTAGGTTCCACATATATGCGTTAATATACGATATTTGTTTTTCTCTTTCTGACTTACTTCACTCTGTATGACAGTCTCCAGATCCATCCACGTCTCTACAAATGACCTAATTTCATTCCTTTTTATGGCTGAGTAATCTTCCATTGTATATATGTACCACATCTTCTTTATCCATTCGTCTGTCGATGGGCATTTAGGTTGCTTCCATGACCTGGCTATTGTAAATAGTGCTGCAATGAACATTGGGGTGAATGTGTCTTTCTGAATTATGGTTTTCTCTGGGTATATGCCCAGTAGTGGGATTGCTGAGTCATATGGTAATTCTATTTTTAGTTTTTTAAGGAACCTCCATACTGTTCTCCACAGTGGCTTTATCAATTGACACTCCCACCAACAGCGCAAGAGAGTTCCCTTTTCTCCACACCCTCTCCAGCATTTGTTGTTTGTAGGTTATCTGATGATGCCCATTCTACCTGGTACAAGGTGATACCTCATTGTAGTTTTGATTTGCATTTCTCTAATAATTAGTGATGTTGAGCAGCTTTTCATGTGCCTCTTGACCATCTGTATGTCTTCTTTGGAGAGATGTCTATTTAGGTCTTCTGTCCATTTTTTCATTGGGTTGTTTGTTTTTTTTAATATTGAGCTGCATGAGCTGTTTGCATATTTTGGAGATTAATCCTTTGTCCATTGATTCGTTTGCAAATATTTTCTCTCATTCTGGGGGTGGTTGTCTTTTCGTCTTGTTTGTAGTTTCCTTTGCTTTGCAAAAGCTTTTAAGTTTCATTAGGTCCCATTTGTTTATTTTTGGTTTTATTTCCATTACTCTAAGAGGTGGATCAAAAAAGATCTTGCTGTGATTTATGTCAAAGAGTGTTCCTCCTATGTTTTCCTCTAAGAGTTTTATAGTGTCCAGTCTTACATTTAGGTCTCTAATCCATCTTGAGTTTATTTTTGTGTATGGTGTTAGGGAGTGTTCTAATTTCATTCTTTTCCATGTAGCTGTCTGGTTTTCCCAGCACCACTTATTGAAGAGACTGTCTTTTCTCCATTGTATATCCTTGCCTCCTTTGTCATAGATTAGTTGACCATAGGTGCATGGGTTTATCTCTGGGCTTTCTATCCTGTTCCATTGATCTATATTTCTGTTTTTGTGCTAGTACCATATTGTCTTGATTACTGTAGCTTTGTAGTGTAGTCTGAAGTCAGGGAGTCTGATTCCTCCAGCTACATTTTTTTCCCCTCAAGACTACTTTGGCTATTCGGGGTCTTTTGTGTCTCCATACAAATTTTAAGATTTTTTTGTTCTAGTTCTGTAAAACATGCCACTGGTAATTTGATAGGGATTGCATTGAATCTGTAGATTGCTTTGGGTAGTATAGTCATCTTCACAATATTGATTCTTCCAGTCCAAGAACATGGTATATCTCTGCATCTGTTTGTGACATCTTTGATTTCTTTCATCAGTGTTATAGTTTTCTGAGTACAGGTCTTTTACCTCCTTAGGTAGGTTTATTCCTAGGTATTTTATTCTTTTTGTTGCAATGGTGAATGGGATTGTTTCCTTAATTTCTCTTTCTGATTTTTCATTGTTAGTGTATAGGAATGCAAGAGATTTCTGTGCATTAATTTTGTATCCTGCAACTTTACCAAATTCATTGGTTAGCTCTAATAGTTTTCTGGTGGCAACTTTAGGATTCTCTATGTATAGTATCATGTCATCTGCAAACAGTGACAGTTTTACTTCTTCTTTTCCAATTTGTATTCCTTTTATTTCTTTTTCTTCTCTGATTGCTGAGGCTAGGACTTCCAAAACTATGTTGAATAATAGTGGCGAGAGTGGACATCCTTGAAATGCTCTCAGTTTTTCACCATTGAGAATGATGTTTGCTGTGGGTTTGTCGTATATGGCCTTTATTATGTTGAGGTAGCTTCCCTCTATGCCCACTTTCTGGAGAGTTTTTATCATAAATGGGTGTTGAATTTTGTCAAAAGCTTTTTCTGCATCTATTGAGATGATCATATGGTTTTTATTCTTCAATTTGTTAATATGGTGTATCACATTGATTGATTTGTGTATATTGAAGAATCCTTGCATCCCTGGGATAAATCCCACTTGATCATGGTATATGATCCTTTTAATGTGTTGTTGGAGTCTGTTTGCCAGTATTTTGTTGAGGATTTTTGCATCTATATTCATCAGTGATATTGGTCTGTAATTTTCTTTTTTTGTAGTATCTTTGTCTGGTTTTGGTATCAGGATGATGGTGGCCTCGTCGAATGAGTTTGGGAGTGTTCTTTCCTCTGCAATTTTTTGGAAGAGTTTGAGAAGGATGGGTGTTAGTTCTTCTCTAAATGTTTGATAGAATTCACCTGTGAAGCCATCTGGTTCTGGACTTTTGTTTGTTGGAAGATTTTTAATCACAGTTTCAGTTGTATTACTTGTGATTGGTCTGTTCATATTTTCTATTTCTTCCTGGTTCAGTCTTGGAAGGTTATACCTTTCTAAGAATTTGTCCATTTCTTCCAGGTTGTCCATTTTATTGGCATAGAGTTGCTTGTGGTAGTCTTTTAGGATGCTGTGTATTTCTGTGGTGTCTGTTGCAACTTCTTTTTCATTTCTAATTTTATTGATTTGAGTCCTCTCCTTTTTTTGATGAGTCTGGCTAAAGGTTTATCAATTTTATTTATCTTCTCAAAGAACCAGCTTTTAGTTTCATTGATCTTTGCTATTTTTTCTGTTTCTATTTCATTTATTTCTGCTCTGATCTTTATGATTTCTTTCCTTCTACTAACTTTGGGTTGTGTTTATTCTTCTTTCTCTAGTTCCTTTAGGTGTAAGGTTAGATTGTTTATTTGAGATTTTTCTTGTTTCTTGAGGTAGGCTTGTATTGCTATAAGCTTCTCTCTTAGAACTGCTTTTGTTGCATCCCATAGGTTTTGGATCGTCGTGTTTTCATTGTCATTTGTCTCTAGGTATTTTTTGATTTCTCTTTGATTTCTTCAGTGATCTCTTGGTTATTTAGTATCGTATTGTTTAGCCTCCATGTGTTTGTATTGTTTATGTTTTTTTCCCTGTAATTGACTTCTAATTTCAGAGTGTTGTGGTCGGAAAAGATGCTTGATGTGAGTTCAATTTTCTTAAATTTACTGAGGCTTGATTTGTGACCCAAGATGTGATCTATCCTGGAAAATGTTCTGTGTGCACTTGAGAAGAAAGTGTAATCTGCTGTTTTGGATGGAATGTCCTATAAATATCAATGAAATCTATCTGGTCTATTGTGTCAGATAAGCTTGTGTTTCCTTATTAATTTTCTGTCTGTATGATCTGTACATTGGTGTAAGTGAGGTGTTAAAGTCCCCCACTATTATTGTGTTACTGCCAATTTCCTCTTTTATAGCTGTTAGCAGTTGCCTTATTTATTGAATTGCTCCTATGTTGGGTGCATATATATCTATAATTGTTATATCTTCTTCTTGGATTGATCCTTTGATCATTATGTAGTGCTGGACTGCAAAATTTTTATTGTGACATTTTCATTTAGCAGTTAAACCTCTTCCATTACAAGGCAACAAATAACATCAGTATTTCCTCAGTAAATACCAGGGACCTGCATTGTTTTAGGCATTGAGATGTTACAAAGGAGAAATTAGACATGGTCCCTTGACTTCTGGTTTCTGAGATCTGACCAAAAAGATAAGACAACTTAACGGTGAAATCAGTAGAGAGGTGGGGGGAAGGTCAACTAGAAATATGCTTAACAATTTTTATAATTAACGTAGACTTTTTACAAGGCCAAATTTGAAAGGAAAATATTTTGTTAATTTTTTTATGTTCTTCTTAGCTTTGTTCACATTTATCATAATTTCATTATGCTTTTATTTTCATGCTTGCTTTTTTTTTTTTTTTTGGTTACATTGGGCCTTTGTTGCTGCATGTGGGCTTTCTCTAGTTGCAGCAAGTGGGGGTTACTCTTCATTGTGGTGCACGGGCTTCTCATTGCGGTGGCTTCTCCTGTTGCGGAGCACGGGCTCATGCATGTGGGCTTCAGTAGTTGTGGCTCGCGGGCTCTAGAACGCAGGTTCAGCAGCCATGGTGCACAGGCTTAGTTGCTCTGCGGCATGTGGGATCTTCCCAGACCAGGGCTCGAACCCATGTCCCCTTCATTAGCAGGCAGATTGCTAACCATTGTGCCACCAGGGAAGTCCCTTGCTTTATTTTTTACTATGCCATATTCATTATGTTTTAAGAGGAGATGATGAGACCAAAGTAAAATGAGGCCCCCCAAAAATTAGGTGACATAAATTTTCTCCAAGGAAAGAAGTCTTTCAATGACAGTATTTGTGTTTTGAATTATACATCTATAAACTATTGTTAAAATCTTTGCATTACAATATTTGCTCATTTACTCATTATACGGAAACATTTCTTAGAGGGAGCTATGCAGGTTACATGAAGCCCATTTTACATAAAAGAAAATGTATGCAAGCGGTCATGTGACTTCTCCAAATTCTCACCACGAGTCATAAAAGCAGAAATCAAGTTTCCTGACTTAGTCTTTTGCTGTGTCCACTTCATGCTGTGTTCACTGATTTTAAAACATGGCTACTTCAATCCATTTCCATATTCTTTTCATAGTTGATTATAGTTATACCTACAGTGGCTCAGGAAAATATCTGTCTTTTATGTGTCCAGCTTTCTCAAAGGATATTGACATTTTCACAGAACTTCAGAGCTGGAGCGTCTCTCTAAGATCTAGTCCAACACTCCCATTTTATAGATTAGGAATCTGAGGCCCAGAGTGGTTAAGAAGCTCCAAGAGAAGCTCCAACGTAAACAGTGGTGTAAAAATGGATCTTATGAGAAAAGGTGAAAGGCACCAACATTGTTTCCTCAGAACAGCTAATTTAATACTGACCTCTGAGTATTAGAAGAATTATGATTCAGGAAGTTTAATAAGGATATTTTTTTACTTCTCTCTGTCTCTACCAAAACAAAACACAAAAACAAAAAAAAACAAGAGGGAATGAGTTTTGATTAGACTGAGCAAAAAGAATGAGGATAAATATGAAAAAGAATTTTCTGGCAGCCAGGATGATTAAAAACTGAGATAGGAAACCTAGAGATATGGTTCACATACCACACAATTCCCCTATTTAAGGTGTAAAAGTCAACGTTTTTTAGTATATTCACAGTTGTGCAACCATAAATATAATCCATTTTAGAACATTGTCATCAACTCAAAAAACCCCCATACCTTTTAGTTATCACTCCCTGTCCCCCGCTTTCTCCTAGCCATAGGCAGCCACTAATCTACTTTGTCTCTATAGATTGACCTATTTGGAACATTTCATGTAAGTGGAATCATATAGTATGTGGTCTTGTGTGACTGTCTTCTTTCCTTAGCATCATGTTTTCAAAGTTCATTCATGTTGTAGCATGTATCAGTTCTTTATTCCTTTTTATTGCCGAATAGTACTCCATTGCATGGATATACCACATTTTGTTTATCTATTCATCAGTTGATAGGTATTTGAATTGTTTCCACCTTTGACTTTTGTGAATAATGCTGCTAAGAACATTCATGTGCAATTTCTTGTGTAGACATATGTTTTTATTTCTCTTGGGTATATACCGAGATGTGGAATGACTGGGTCAAATGATAACAATTATGTTTAACTTTTTGAGGAACTGCAAGACAGTTTCCAAAGTAGGTGTACCATTTTCATTCCCACCAGTGGTGTAAGAGGGTCCCAATTTCTCCACATTCTCACCAACATTGTTATTATGACTTCTTGATTCTAGCCATTTTAGTGAGTGTGAAGTGGTATCTCACTGTGGTTTTGATTCTCACTTCCCTGATGATTAGCAATGTGGAGCATCTTTTTGTGTGTTTATTGGTGATTTGTATGTCATCTTTGGAGAAAGGTCTATTCAGATCCTTTGCTCATGAAAAAATTTCTTTTTGAAAGGTTAAGTGTAGATTAGATTCTTAATCTCTTGGTTGTTTCAGATCTGGTCCTCTATTACCTGAATTATATGAGTCCTAGTTGTATGAATTTGAATTGTACCAATTCTTTCTAGTTCCATGAATCTACAATTTCGAAGAATTTTCCTATCTTAAATTTGATTTTTATAGACTGGAAGGTGAAGGATAAAATGTAGCAAAAGGTCCCCACTTCCTGCAGAGATGAACTTTCGAGTTAAAAGAGCTATCAAGATGCATTTCAGGAAAGTCCTCTGTTGGAGTGGTAAGTCCTGCAAAACAGGCTTCCATATTGGTGCAAAACCTGGCCCAGAAATGAGCCAGTGGGCAAATGTGCTTAATTTCCCATGGCCTTTGAAAAAATAAACCCAGCTTTTGTCTGAATTACATTATGGGGTGATCCATCTTCAACCAGCTAAGAGCATAGCTGAGTAGTTTCACTAAATGTATGATGTAGCATGAAAATATACATCCCAAGAAAAGCAATTCAGCAGGGTCTCAGTATAGACATGTTCATGAAGGGTGCAGCCTTGGGAGAGGAAGCCAGCACTTTGCTTCCAGACCACTCCCTTCCTCTGAGTTATTATGTTGCTTAATTTAAAGAGGAACATTTAAAATTTTTTAAATTATTTTTTAAGGTCTGCAGGCTCTACATTCTCCAAAATAAGGTTAATGATGGTAGGAAGGAAATAAGTATGTACCAGTTTGTGAATGGGTAGATGTAGTGGTTTGAGGTTTGAGATTTTAGGGTAAAAAGGTATGACCTGGGGCAGGTGAAGGCACCACAGTTGATCACTTGAACACAGTATGAACTCACTGAATAGTTAAGAAATAATTACAGGAGTTTTTCTTTTTTCAAAAACAAAAGACATTTGCATTATCCACCACTAACCTCCCCATCTCCATCTCAAATAGTAGTAAAATGGTGAAGGCTACATGAACAGCTTGAAGGATCCAAACCTATTGTTAACTGAAGAAGGACACCATACCTAAGTAATCACTAGAAGGTTTACATTTTAAAAAGAAAAGGAAGAGATCATGGAGTTTTCTGATTATCCAAGATTCTCACAGCTCATCTGTGACTAACGTGGAATATAAGGCAAATAAGGCCGTAAGGCAAAACATCCACCCCAGTTCTCCTATACCTGATTTTCTAGCCTACCTTATCCACCATGATGCTCCTTACTCAACTATTTTTCCACCTGTTGTACCTGCTGATGAAGAAATCAATAGATATTCCCCATATTCCGTCTTTGGTGTAGGTTTGAAATGTCCAAAGGTCAGCCAGGGCAGCCGAGGTCAGCCAGCAACTGGTCAATTTCCCAGGGACTGAGGGAATGGCTGAGATTCATTTTTTTAATATGTTCGTCATACATCTTACAATCAGTTTGTAACCATTCAGTCCTTGCCTCTTAGCCTGCAAAACTTCTGGTTTTGGACTCTTGGTAGGATCCTTAAGCAAAACGCCATGAGGGTACCTCACTGCCATGACCCCTGCCCACCAGCCATAACGTCAGAACAAACAACACGTGATGGAAGTGAGGACAAAGAAGCAGGGAATTGCACCAAAGAAATTTCAGGATTTGCAGAGAGACCTTGAAAGTGCTTAGACCTCATATTTTACCAAGAAAAAAAGCCAACCTTTATAAAGGGATCTGCATGTGTCTTATGAAACAATTTCATAAACCAAAAAGTTTGATTTTCATTAATTATCGATGAAAATTAAGAAACAGAATGAAGAAATATTAAATGTAGTGGCCATCAAGGACCAAGACAATCAAGGCCAAATCTGATAAATCAATATATCCTAGAAGAACTTAAACACAGACCGAAATGCCATAAACTTATTTAACAGGGAATTTCCTTTTGCTTCTATATAAATTTATCTTTGTCCGTTTGAGAGATGAGTTTCTGTTTTTAGTATTGAGTAGTGGAATAGAATTGAAATCCTAGGTGAAGAAACTGAGTAGCTTCAAAGCTGAAGTTGCTGATACATTTGGGGTCCTAGTAACCCCCAACCACATGTTTTGAGCTCTCAAAGGCCAGCGCTCCTGTCCCTTCTGTGGCTTTGGGAACAGTTAGGTCAGCCAATAACATCTGAATGACTGAACCGCCTGGAAAGTTTGTATGGCAGGCAAGTTGAAGTGGGCCAGCAGCATGGCACTGCTGACCTGCAGCGGGTCAGAATTGTAGTCAGAGGTCTCCATGGTGATGTTTCTGAGCCATGAGGTTGGAACTGTGGGATTAATGACATCCCACGACTGGAGCAACTATAGTGCTGAGAACAGCTTGGACTACGGTAAGTCATCCCCAGACCTGAGATTCAGATGAAAAAAATGTAAGAACTTATCAATCCACACTGAGGGACAAATTAGGGTGATTCTGGAGGGCAAGTCTTTCTGTGTGAGATCCTGGAGGGCCTTTTCGCTCTCTCACCATCCGGAGTCCCCATAGTGGTTCCGACGAGAGAGGAAAGGCCAGAAAAAGTGATTCTGAGAACGGGACTAGACAGAAACCAAGAACGAAAGAATGCGAATTCAATGATTGCAAGTTGTTCCTTGATATTGTGTTTTAAATTAGCTGGTGACTGCCTCCAAGTACTTAAGGAAACATCATTTGATTAGAGTTGCTCCGAAAAATGTAGGCTACTGTCCTAATGATCTCGGTAGTCATTCTGAAAGAGTCAGAAATGAGTTTTTATTTCATTTAGGTGGTTCTGGGGAAAAACCTTTCCAGGACCCATGAATGGGCACAGCTGTTTTCCCTGATCAGGATCCTTGCAGCACCCAAGTAATACTAAAACTAGCAGATATATTTTGTTCTGTCTCTGGCCACTGTGAATTGCATTCTTTATTTCCCTTAAAACAAAAAGCTCCTATTATTTTCTTCTACAATTCTGATATTCATTTCTTGATCATTTCACCTTCTATTCACCCAAGAATCAAAATCCAATCCACCAGGATTTTCTACCCCACTTTCCTACAGAAAAATAAGTACTTAAAAGCAGTTTGACTCTTTAATTTCTCAAGCGTCTCAAAATAAGTTCTGTTTAAAATCTTTAGAGTTCCCATCTTAGGCCTCTATACATTCTGGCTGTTTCCTCTCAGAGGCTGAGGACAAGTTATCTTAATTTTCTGGGACCACAGGCAAGTAAATGAGGAAAAACATAATTCATTTTTATTATGGGAAAACTAAATCACTAAGTAGTCAAAAGACTACTTACTTGATGGACTACCTTACTTAAATGCTTCTCTGAGAACTTAGCCCCCTAGCTAGGTATAAAAAAGCCAAAATTACAGAGAAAAGTATTAGATACAGGAGACTTGTCAATGGCAATGCTTTTATTATATAAAGTCTAATTTAGACCTTCCTAAACAGTTCTGCTTCATTGCTCTGTCACTTGTGTTTATATGTATATAGGTTGGAACCTCCATAACACTAGCAGTAAGAGACAGCTTTGTGCCGGGGCATTGTGTCAGCATCTTAGCAGAGTTAAGCTTCTGGAACACAGTTAAGAACCCCTAAATGAAAAATACCTAAGTGGCCAATTGTAAAGCTCATGCATGGGACTCTACTGAAAATATGCTCAGCTTTCCCTATTTCCTATACCATTTAATGTACTTGGTTATTTAGTCTCCAAAGCACATAGCAAACCAGATGCTCAGAGCAGCTGACAAGTAGAGACAGCTGTCATTTTACATTGGCAGCTACAAGAAGTGGCAGCTGACTGACAGGAAAAATGGAAGAAGAAAAAAAAGAAGAAGAAAAGAAAAAACTTCTAAAAAGCAGGCAGATATAAGACCTCAAATCCCAGAGACACAGAGCAGTTTTGTTTCAGGACAAGCAACTCTAAGTGGCCTCTGTAGTCATCTATTTCAACACAGTGCGATAATTGACTTAATTACCCTCAAATGTTGGAGCTGGAAAGATGCCCTTGGGATCTAGCCCAACTATCCCAATTTACAGGTGAGGAAATGGAGACCTAGGGAAGCACTGAGGGCCCAGGTCAGCATCACAGCTGGTTAGTGGTGGAGCTGTAGCTGGAACCAGTTTGATCCTGACCCCAATGTACTTTTTCTTGACAAAATGGTTGAAGCCTCATTGGTTAAAGATGAGGATCAAATGAGATTAAAATACAGAAGGTTAGCACAAACACAGAAAGAGATCAAGATCTCGTTAGCTATTATTATGAATTTTTAAATCTGATCTAAAAAATGGTTGAGCATTTTTAATATGAATCTTTTAAATAACGTTTCTCTTTCTGAAAAGTAATTTCCATGAAGCAATCCATTCTTGGGCGCTAAAATGTCACCTCTCCAGAAAGGTCTTCCTTGACTACCCTATTAAAAATAGTACCTCTTTCACTTTCTGTCTCCTGACCTTGGTTTAATATGTCTTATAACCTATCACCATACGAAATTATACACACACACACACACACACACACATATACACACAGAAGACTGATTATAACAAGCCTGATTAGTAACATATAATGGAATCCCTTTATAATGATGGAGTTTAGATACAAGTACCAATATTCCCATCTTAAGCTAAGTTCTATCAAGATTTTCTATCTGTAGTTAGGTTTAAGAGGAAATATTTGGCCTGTGGTAGAGCTGGATCCCTGTAACACTAGCATTTTTCTGACATGTTTCCAATGTCACTCTTACTGTACATGGCAGATAGAAATTAAAACACATTCCTGCTTTTCCCACTTCCTTTCTACGTTCCTTAAAAGGGCCTGGGCTATTATCTCCGATGACCGAGCAAAAACTTAAGTGTAAACAAAAATTAGATAAGAGCTTAGATTGAGACGGGAAGAGGACAGCATTTGACATCTTAGATATCAATTTGATCTAATTTCTTTAAAGAATTATTTGAATTCCATATTGTTTAAAGCGTGGTTTCTAAGTGAGAGGTGGAGAAGTAGATGAGACTGTAGGAGGGCTGAATGGTTGAAGGTTTAGAGAAAATAGTATTTCCTCAGCAGCACCACCACTACTACTTGAAATACCACTTTCTTGAAATATGAAAAATGAAAATAATTCCCCCAAATAAAATGCTGTGCAATTGACCTTCTCTTTAACATTTGTGCCTACTTGTTCTTCCAACTATCTTTACATTCATTAGTGGACTCCTAGGTGTTAAAAGGCGCTTGCAACCAGAGATCAAAGGGAATTAGAATATAAGGTGATATGTTCAATGTGCCAGTTCTCTCTTATGATTACATTTGTATTATGAATGAATTAGAAACCTCCTCTGCCCGACCGCTAGTGTTGGGATGTCTCAGGACTGAGTCCTTGGCCTTCTTCTCTCTTCCCCAGGCAATGTCATCCACTTCCACACCTTTAAATGTCATGAATGTGATGACTGAAGTTGTTATTTCCAGCCCTGCCCTCTTCCTGATCTCCTGGCCCCTCTGTCCAACTACTTGCTGGACATCATCACTCGAACGCCTAGTGGCATCTCAAATTCACCATGAACAGAACCCAACTCTTGTTTTCTTCTCTCCAGACCTTACCCCAAACAGATCATCTTAATGACATCACCGGTGCTCAGACTCCAAACCTAGGCATCCTTGATTCCTCTGTCTCACCCCCATCAGAGGAGGACCTACCATGAAGCTTGTGAAGCTTCAGCTGCCGGGCCCTTCACTTGCATAGAAGCCTTGCAAGGAACCGCATTTTCTGTTCAGATTTTAATTTTTCTTACAGAGGGCCCTCAGATTGTGTACGTTTCAGGTCCCGTAAAACTTGGATCTGCCTCTGCACCCTGCGTCCTGATGTATTTTCAAAAGAATACTATCTAAATCTGACTACTTCAGACATGATCTCTGTTGATCCAAGCCACCACCTTCTCTGACCTCGAGTACTACAGTGACCTCCTAATGCTCCCACAGCTTCCTCACTTCCCTCCTACAGTCTATTTCCTATATAGCAGCCAGAATGATCTTTTGAAACTGTTTTTCAGGTCACATTCCTTACTTAACCCGTTGGCTTCCCATTCCACTTACAGTAAGTCACACCACTGAACTATCACAGTGCCCCTGGGTCGTCTGGCCCCTGCTTACATCCAAGCCCCTTTCCACACAGCTGACTCCCCTCTAGCTGTACCCTTCTTTCCTTGCTGGAACACACCAGACTCTTTTTTTTGCCTCGGGGCTTTTGTACTCGCTGTTTCCTCTGCTTGGGGGATTTCCCCCATTTCTCCATGTGTCTCCTCATCATTCAAGTCTCAGCTCAAACATCATGTCCCCTCAAAAGACTGTGTCCTCTGGGTGGAGACCCAACTCCTCCCCGGTCATTCATGATCCCATTATCCTCTTCTTGTCATGTGTCACAGTAAGAAATGATCTACTCAGTTTACTTTATTGTCTGGCTTCTTTCAAAGGGCTGTAAAGTCCGTGAAGTTCCACTTGCTCTCTACGCATCCCTGCAGTGCCCACTGCAGAGCAGGTGCCATTAAATATTCGCTAAATAAATGACTAAGGGAAATGCTTGTTAAATAAATACAATATAGTAAAATATGGTATGAAGAGGTACTACATGTAGAGTGGGTAGAATTGAGGAATATGAACTATTATGAAGTTTTTTTGTTTGTTTCTTCCTTATTAACTGAAGACTGTTAAAAATCTATCCTGCCAGTGGATGCAAATTTGAGATGTGCATTGATGTCACAATTAGTATTCCATTATGTATGTCATCATAATGCATGAGGTAAAATGTATATGTCATTGGGTCCAAACTGTAAGGTACTTGCCATAAATAGCAAGTAAATGGAGAGGAAAATATACAGACTAAATCTCATCTGGATCTCCTCTTCCCCCCACGTATTGGCTTAGGAATGCTCAGAAGGTTTGAGGGTTATGAATGTTATCATCCATGTATTCTGAACAGAGCTAAATATATTGTGGAAAAATAGAAAAAATAGGAAAAAAAAATCAGTAATTGAGATCTGCATCAATTTCCTTCAGCTCTCTAAGAAAAAGCACGTTTTAAAATATCAGCTTTATTGAGATATAATTCACATACCGTAAAGTTCACTCTTTTAAAGTGTACAATTGAGTGTTTAGTATATTTACAAGAGTTGTGCATCCCTCACATTCCAGAACATTTCATCCCCCCAAAGAAACTCCATACCCATTTCTAGTCACTCCACATTCCCTCCCTTCCTCTCCTGCCCCCTCCCCTCCTCTCCTGCCCCCTCCCCTCCCCCAGGCTCCTGGCAACCACTAATCCACATTCTGTCTCTCTGAACGTGCTGATTCTGGACATTTCAGATAAATGTAACCAAAAAAATGTGACTTTTTATGTCAGGTTTCTTTCACTTATAATGTTTTTAAGGTTCATCCATGTTGTACCATGTGTCAGTACTTCATTTCTTTTAATTGCCAAATAATATCCCATTGTATAGATAAGCCACATTTTATCTATTCATCAGTTGGCGGACATGTGGATTGTTGATTCTTTTTGGCTATTATGAATAATGTTGCTATGACCATTCACGTATTGATACACGTTTTGTGTAGACGTGTGTTTCCATCTCACCTGAGTATACACTTGAGTAGAATTGCTGAGTCATATGGTAGTTCTATGCTTAACTTTTAAAGAACTGCCAAACTGTTTTTCAAATTGACTGCACCATTTTATATTCCCATCAGCAGTGTATGAGGGTTCCAATTTCTCCACCAATCTCTCCACCAACACTTGCTATTGTCTTTTTTATTATAGCCATCCGAGTGGGTATGAAGTGGTATCTCATTGTGGTTTTGATTTACATTTCCCTAATAACTAATGATGTTGAGCATCTTTTAATGTACTTATTAGCTATCTGTATTCATATATCTTCTTTGGGGAAGTGTCTATTCAAACATTTTGCCCGTTTTTTAATTGCATTGTTTTTTTGCTATAGAGTTGTATAAGTTCTTTATACATTCTGATACACGTCCCTTATCAGATATTTGATTTGCAAATATTTCTCCCATTCTATGGATTGTCTTTTCACTTTCCTGATGGTTTCCTTGGAAGCACAAACGTTAAAGTCCTATTTATCTATTTTTTTTCCTTTGTCTTTTTGTGATTTTAGTGTCATGTCTAAGAAACCGATGCTTAATCCAAGGCCATGAAGATTTGGTCTTATGTTTTCTTCTGAGAATGTTATAGTTTTAGCTCCCACATTGAGGTCTGTGCTTCATTTTGAGGTTTGTATTCGGTGCAAGGTAGCAGTCCAGCTTCATTCTTTTGCATATGGATATCCAGTTGTACCAGCAACCTTTGTTAAAAAGACTCTTCTTTCACACTGAATGGTCTTGGTACCTGTATACATCAGCATTCTCCAAAGAACCATTAGGATATATTATAGAGAGATTTATTTTAAAGAATTAGCTACCATGATTGTTAGGCCTGGCATGTCTGAAATCGTCAGGCAGGTCAACGAGTGGAAATTCAGATAAAAGTTGATTTTGTAGTCTGGAGTCTGAAATTTGCAAAGCAAGCCAGCAGGTTTTTCTATGTTGCAGTCTTGAAGCAGAATTGCTTCTTTCTCTGTAAACCTCAGTCTTTGCTATCAAGACCTTCCATTGGTTGAATGAGACTCACTCACCTTATGGAGGGTAATCTGCTTTACTTAGATCAACTAATTGTAAATGTTACTCACATCCACAATACCTTCACAGCAACATCTAGACTAGTGTTTGACCAAACAACTGGGCACCATAGCCTAGTCAGGTTGAAACAAAATTAACCATCACAGCACCCTTGTCAAAAATCAACTGACCACAAATAGGTTTATTTCTAGATTCTCTATTTATTCTCATTAATCTATGGGTCTATCCTTATGCCAGTAGCACAGCGCTTGGATTATTGTAGCTTTATGGTAAGCTTAAAAATCAAGGTGTGAGTCCTCCAATTTTTGTTTTGTTCAAGATTGTTTTGGTTCTTTGTAGTCTCTTGCAACTCATACGAATTTTAGGATCAGCTTGTCCATTTCTGGAAAAAAAAAAAAAAGAAGTTGAAATTTTGATAGGTGTTGCCTTAAATCTATAGATGAATTTGGGGAGTATTGCCATCTTAATATTAAGTCTTCCAATCCATGCATATGGGATGTCTTTCCATTTATCTAGGTCTTCATAAATTTCTTTTAGCTATATTTTATGATTTTCATGAAAGTGTTATACTTCTTTTGTTAAATTTGTTCATGAGTATTATATTATTTTTTGATGCTATTATAAATGGGATTTCCTTAATTTCATTTTTTTTGATTGGTCATTGCTAGCGTATAGAAATATAATGGATTTTTGTATATGGATCTTGTGTCCTGCAACCTTGCTGAATTCATTTATTTGTTCTAATAGCATTTTTCTGAATTCATCAGGATTTTTTTTCTGTACAAGATCAGGTCATCTGTGAATCTCCAGTACAACATTGAAAAGAAACGGTGAGAATGGACATTCTTGTCTTATTCTTGATCTCAGGGAGAAAGCATTCATTTTTTTCCCAGTAAGTATGATATTAGCTGTGGGTTTTTCATAGATGGCTTTTATCAGGTTGAGGAAGTTTTCTTCTATTCTTATTTTGTTGAGTGTTTTGTTGTTTTTTTTTTAATCACGAAAGGGCATTGGATTCTGTCAAAGGCTTCTTCTGCATCAACTGAGATGATCATGTGATCTTTGTACTTTATTCTATTAGTGTATTACATTGATTGATTTTCTTATATACTAACCTGGCATTCCTGGGATAAATTCCACTTGGTCATGATATATAATCCTTTTTATACTTTTTATATGTTGCTGGATTCAATTTTCTATGATTTTGTTGAGAATTTTTGCATCAATATTTATACTGGTGTGTAGTTTTCTTTTTTTTTTTAATTTATTTATTTTATTTGTTTTTGGCTGCATTGGGTCTTCATTGCTGTGTGCGGGCTTTCTCTAGTTGCGGCGAGCGGGGGCTACTCTTCGTTGTGGTGCATGGGCTTCTCATTGTGGTGGCTTCTTTTGTTGCAGAGCACGTGCTCTAGGCACGCGGGCTTCAGTAGTTGTGGCTCACGGGCTCTGGAGCACAGGCTCAGTAGTTGTGGCGCATGGGCTTAGTTGCTCCATGGCATGTAGAATCTTCCCAGACCAGGGCTCGAACCTGTGCCCCCTGCATTGGCAGGTGGGTTCTTAACCACTGTGCCACCAGGGAAGCCTGGTACGTAGTTTTCTTGAGCTATTTTTCTTTGGTTTTAGTATCAGGTTAACACTGGCCTCATAAAATAAGTGTTCACTCTGCTCCTAATTTTTGGAAGAGTTTAAGAAAGATTGGTGCTAACTCTTCTTTGAATGTTTGGTAGAATATTCATTTACAGTGAGGACATCTAGTCCTGGAATTTTGTGAGAAGTCTTTTTAATTATTAATTCGATTCAGATCTTTGTTACAGGTCTATTCAGATTTCTATTTCTTCTTGAATTCACTTTCGAAATTGTGATTATCTAGGAATTTTCCCATTTCATCTAGGTTATCTAATTTGTTAGCATACAATTGTTCATAGCATTCCTTTATAATTCTTTTTATTTCTGAAAGTTTGGTAGTGATGTCCTCTTTTATTTCTGACTTTAGTAATTTGAGTCTTCTTTTTTCTTGGTCACTCTAGCCCAAAGTTTGTCCATTTTTTTTGATGTGTTCAAAGAAACAACTTTTTTTTTCTGTATTGTTTTTCTATTTCCTACTTCATTTATTTCCTTTTCTTGTCTTTATTATTTCTTCTGCTTGCTTTAGGTTTTGTTTGCCCTTTTTCTAGTTTCTAAGAAACTAGATTAGATTATTGATTTGAGATCTGTCCTTTTTAATGAAGATGCTTACAACTCTGAATTTCCCTATGGGAACTGCTTTCACTGCATCCCATAAGTTTTGGTATCTTATGTTTTCATTTTCATTCATCTCAGTATTTCCTAATTTCTCTTGTGACTTCTTCAAGCCATTTGTTATTTAGGAGGGTGATGATTAATTTCCACTTATTTGTGAATTTCCTTTTGTTCTTGAATTCTAATTTCATTTTACTGTGGACGGAGAACATACTTCATATGATTCCAATCCTTTTAAACATACTGAGGCTTGTTTTATGGTCTAACATAAGATCTATCCTGGAGAATGTTCCCTATGCACTTGAGAAGAATGTGTATTCTGCTGTCATTGGATGGAGTGTCTTACAGATAGATATCTGTTAGGTCTTCTATTTCCTGTCAGTCTTCTGCCTAGTGGTCCTATCCATTATTGAAAGTGGAAATTGAAGTCTCCAACTATTTTGTTGAATTTCTCCCTTCAGTTCTGTCAAGTTTTACTTCACGTATTTTGGGGCTCTGTTGATAGGTACATGTGTTTATAATTGTTAAGTCTTCCTGATTGATTGACCCTTTTATCATAATAAAATATCCTCCTTTGTCTCTGACAACAATTTTACCTTAAAATTTATTTTGTCTGACATTAATATAGTCATTTCAGCTCTCTTTTGGATACTGTTTGCGTGTATATCTTTTTCCATTCTCTTATTTTCAACATATTTGTGTTCTAAGGAAAAACATTAAACTTAAAAACTAATCTGTTCTGCTAAGTATATTTTTATCTCAGGTATTAAAATACAGCAAATGATGGTTTTTAAATCCATTTACCACCTTAAATGAAAATAATCAACATCAAAATAATAAAAGATATTCTTCCTTCCCCCATCTCTTAACCAGTCCTTGATTTAACCCATAAGGATTTATTCCACAGGATCAAATTTGGAGTCTTACTTACCTTCTAAAGGTTCACAAATCTATTTAATGTCCATCCAGCAGGGAAAGGAAATTCCTAAGCAAGGAACACTGCTCAGAAAGTACTGTACCATGTCTCCAAATCCCTGAGACTCAACTCGGAAAACTGGAAGCAACGGAAAGCACTATAAGGTAACTGATTTTCACTTGGTGACAAGTCACTTCCTAAATCTAAATGAACAAGGTATTCAGGACACCTAAGTTTAGCTAGTTGGTTATTTTATTCTCTAGGAAAGCACAGTCCAATAAAAATATAATGTGAACTACAAATGCAAATCACATATGTAAATTTTAAAGTTTCTAGTAGCCATATATTAAAAAGAAAAAATAGCCAAATTTATTAATATAGTTAATAATTATAGCTTATTAATAAATATAATAATATATTTTATTTAACCTAATATAATATCATTTCTACATGTGACCAATATAAAATTATTATTCTTAATTTCCTACTGTCTTTGAAATTTACACTTAAAGCACACCTTAATGCAAACTAGCCACATTTCAAATGATCAATAGCCATAATGGCTAGTGGCTACCACATGGGACAGTGCAACTGTAGTATTTAAAGCTGAAAATGGCCTTGAAATCCTCTATGATGATCAAGTCAAACCTAAAAACTTTTTCTGAACTGCAATTATTATGCATTGCTTATATAATACGAGTATAAAAACATAATAAACAGGTAGATGTGCAATCAGCATTAAATTTACAAATTTTGGAGGTTCCAATCTGCATTAGTAATGACAGCTAACATTTATTAAGCATTTGCTCTATGCCAGGCACTATGCCAGTTATTTTAAAACGTGGTGAAAGGTACTCCTGTTATCTCTATTTCATAGAAGATGAAACTGGGGCTAAGAAAAGTTAATTAACTTGGGCAAGATCAAGCAGCATGTAAATTGTGAAGCCATTATTTGAACTCTCATGCTGGCTGGCTCTGGAGCCTGTGCGCCTGGCCTCCAAATTCTACTGCCTCCCTAAAATGAATCCAACCACCTGCAGACATGCGGTGAATTTCACATGTAAAACTATGAGAGAGAGCGCAAAAGAAATCGAGGCCAAATTTCCCCTGCCTGTGTTCCATTCAGCAATTTGCTGAGGGCCTATTGTGTGCAGTGCCCTTGGGAATAAGGTTTCACTCGCCCCTGGCTGGCATGCTCTGACTGAAACTCACTGCTCCAGAGATGGGCTTGAACATTTTGATAAAAAACAGCTGAAGAAATGTGAACTGTTCAGCTTTTTTATTTTCAGTAAACAACTTTTCAACAGTTCTCATCTTTTTTGCTGGCTCTTGTCTAGGCAACTGATAACCTCAGTACTGGAAAGAGAAATCTTCTTTATCAGCCCAGTGTCTATTAACTATTCTTTAATCCATCCACATACTATTTTATTCTGCATAATTGAAAGACTAATAGAAAATATACATATATATTTTATACACACACAACTGTGATTACACATTTATATCACATGTAGCTTTAAGAGTTATTACTTATTTAAGGTCTATTTGTTATTTAACACCCAAATCCATCTAACTAATAACAGCTGACAATTACCTAGTAACTACTATGCAGACACCATGCTACGTGCATTTACAAATACTATCCTTTTACAGCACTCCTATGAAGAAGTATTATTCCCATTTTACAGATGAGGAAACAAAGCCAACCTTTTTTCTTTGTACCATGTTAACTATTAATACAAACATCTATAAATAACACCATCACCCTAAATCTGTGTACAGTTACAGATTATAATACTTTCATTTATACCATGTAAACTGACCCTCATAATAAGTAGTGATACAGAAAGTACATGTGCTCACAACTACCAGGACAAGTAACTGTAGTTCTTTGGAGTCCTGGGGCAACTTAAAAAAAATTACAGATTGTTCATTTGGGAGAATCTTACTCTATTTACATTCAGCACCCAATAAACCAGAAATGACAGGCAAGACCAAATTCTACCACAGCTGAGAGAAGCTTTCACAGAAGTTTTATAGGCCTAATTTCTCCAGCCTCCTCCCATTTCTAGAACATGCCCATCAACAAGGAAGCCCATAAAGCCAAGAGCAGTAGCCAGAGAGGATTCTGATGCTCTCTCGTTAAGGAGTCTTGCCTCCTGTAGTATTATATCATGATCAGACAGACAGTGCAGTGCCTTGTAACAAACTTCAAATATCCTAAACTACCTAGATTTCAGGTCCCAGTTGAGAGAAACTTGCAATTTTCCATTTTTCCAACCTCATCCTTTTTTACAGGGGGTTGTAACCTAGCAAATATACCTCCAGAACTTAATAGAGGTCTCATAAGCTAAAGAGAAAGGCATCAAGAGCTGGCTGTTTTCCCAGTTAATCAGCCCAAAGCAAAGGCAGCTATTCGGGAGTGAGCAAGATTAAAAAGTTTTCTGCCCCTCCATTTCATTTCCAATTATAATGTGATGTTAGAACTTTTGTGATTAGTAATATCATACCTTAACAACCATTATTATTCCATCTTATAGATGAGAAATTGAGCTTTAAAGACATTAAGTGCCCACTCAAGTTCACATAACTAGTAAGAGACTAAAGACCCAAATCCATTCAACCCAAGTTCAAGGTTCTTTACCTTATACCGTCTAATCTGCTTTGGAAATAAATTTCTATTCTTGTGGGCTGCCTTTATACAATATCTGAGCTATTTTCTTTTGGGAAGAGAACACTCATAAAACAAACAGGACTCTCTCCATGGGAAATCAGTTTCAAGTGCAATAAATTCCGAGAAGTCTGAGCATTACAAACTCTCCAAAAATGGCAGGCAGGCCTGCTGCTGAAAGGACAGTTCCCACCTAGTAGGTTTTCTGGACACCAAAACTGGTCTCAATTGTCAGGATGTCTGTTATCCACCCCAAGTTTATAGGAATTTCTCCCATTAGGGAATCTCTTTATTCATTACCCTTAAAAATCTCCTCCTTCCCTTTTGATTAGATGCTTACAATATTAAAATAAGGATGGGCTGTCACTGCATATTCTAGCAGTTGATGTCACCACTAATACTAACTTGTTTTGCCTCTAGCCTGAAATAATTTTATGCTTTTTTGCCTCATCAAAAAGCAAGCTTCCTATTTAGACAAATCTGTAGAATTATGCCAGAATTTCTATTATTTAAGAATTATTTAACAAATATATGTAATCTACACAGTCATTGCCTATAAAAAACACATATTACAACAGGTGTTAGATCAGGCCATCCTCTGAGCAAGGCTGTAGGCAACTCATCTTACTTCACTGGTAACTAGTCACTAAAAATGGTTGTTTTAGTATGTAATCCCCCAAATCTTAATGACCTTGGGTGAGGTAATTAAGCCTCCTCAAACTCCAGACATGCCCACTGCAAAAAACAAAAACAAAAAAAACAAAAACAAAATCTACCCCAAATTAATGTACATAATGGTCTGTCTTTGAAGAAATGTATTATAAGAATGACAAATTGTCACATCTAAGAAACATCAAATCTACAAAGCTAGGTCGGCAGACCTCTTATAGAGAACCCTATCACTGTCACAGATAAAACTTTCTAAGGGAGTTTTCTCCACGAATCAGTTAGAACCCTTTACAATATCTTGGCTGGCAATCACAATTGCATGTGGATCCCAAGCCTCAGCCCAGAGATTCTGGACACAGTGGCCTGGATTCTAACGTACAGGCAAGGTTTAACATTCATTCAAAAGCAAACGTTTTAAGTGGACCTTCAAAGACCAGAAACTCAACAGAATAGTCAACAGGAAATGAAATTCCCTAAGTTAAATACTATGAGTGGCCAGAAGTGTAGTAGTCTCTATCGCACTCAGTGCGGAAGCTTCTCACTAGAAACTGTCTTTTTGAGGCAGAAATGAATTGTGTTATTTTCTCCACCGTCAACCTTAACCCAATGCATTGGACATAGTAGGGGCTCAACAGAAGTGCCCTTTGATTTGAACACTACTGCTCTCTCAGCCTTTGGCAGCTCCAGAAATGGCAGATTGGGGTATTATCTGTGCGTTAGTCTGCTTCAGTTGAAACCAGGTCTCTGAGCCCCTAAGGACGGGTGTGAACCAAACACATTGAGAAATCAACCCTACAAGCCTGTGTTTCTTTAGGGAAGGGGGGGGTCTTAACTTTCCTCAATCATTGAAAGAATGGGACCCCAAAACAAGGAATTCAAAGGAATAGTCTAGGATCCTGGGGTGGGAAGTGGGGGAGGCAAGTGTGCTACGTGGCCACTGAGGACGACAGCGGGCTGGGAGTGGGTAGGCCTGGCGGGGGGGCCTGGGCCTGAGTAACCCCTCTTCCGGGCAAGGCCAGGGCGTGAGTCACTGGTGAGCCTGGTGGGAGGAAGGGACGGCCTGAGGCATAGCCCTTGGGGAGGTCGGAGGGTCTGACTGATGGAGGGATCTCTGGAGCTGGGGGTGGAATTAAAGTAGGAAGTGGATTTTGAAATCCACTCTCTCTCCCTCTGCGGTGGGGTGTCTAGGGCTCCAGGGGCCGGGGGACTGGGGCTGGGGGCGCTCCTCGGGTCGCAGGGAGGGGCTGCCGGGCAGCAGGGGAGGAGACCTGCCAGCCCGCGGCGCCGAAATCTCCCGCGCTCTGGAGCTGGCCCCTCCTCCCCAGCCGGGCCTCACGCCCCTCGCCGCCGCCAGGCCCGCCAGCCGGCTCCTCCCGCTTTTCCCGCGACGCAAGCCGCGGCCACAGGAGCCACCACGTCCCCGCCCCGCCACCGCCCGCGCCAAGCCTGGCGGTCCGCCGCGCCCCGCCAGTGACGGCACTGCAGGGTGCGTGGCCAATCGGCTCGGCCCCCGAGCAGACGGTCTCGGCCCCGCCCCTCGCAACCAGGGCCAATGGGGCGCCGGCGCCGGCGTCCCCGGCGGGGTGAGGGGTCGCGAGGCCCCGCCCTGTCCTCCCCTTTCCCCTTTGCCCCGCCCTTTCCCGCCCGGCCCCCTAGCCCCGCGTCGCTGCTGGTGCCGGTCCCCGCGCTGGGCCCGCCCCCGCCCCTCCCGCCGGCCCGCCAGCGCGCCTCACGGCTCCTGTCTCCCCTCCCTCCTTCTCTCTCACGCCTAGCGCAATGGCGGCCGCCGCGGCGGAGCAGCAACAGTTCTACCTGCTCCTGGGAAACCTGCTCAGCCCCGACAATGTGGTCCGGAAACAGGCAGAGGTAACCGAGCTCGCCCCCCCCGCCCCCGACTCCGCGCCCCGGCCGGCGCGCCGACCCTTCCCGCGACGCCGCTCGCTGGGCCTTGGTCGCTCAGCCGCGGCGGCGCAGGCCGGGCCGGGCGGGCGGCGGCCGCGCAGCCCACGTGTGAGTCGGCCCTCGGCTCCCGGCGGTTCCCCCCCGGGCCCTTCCGGCCCTTGCAGCCGCGGCGCCAGTTACCTCCCCGTCGCCGCTCGCACACACGTGCGGCCGCTGCTGACACGCTGCCCCCGCCCAGATGGGGAAGCCGGGCGGCGGGGTGGGGTTTGGGCGGGCCCCGGGGCTTCCCTCGCCCCTTTCCCGCTTTCTCCCTCTGGGCGCCTACCCCGGCTTTCCAGCTGCGGTCCCACCCTGCCCAGCGCTTTGGTCCCCCAAACCCTGGCTGCTCCCTGACCCGTCACCCCTGCTTCTCTCCTGCCCCTCACTCTTCACACACCGTCTGTCCCTCGCTTCCCCATCCCTTCCTATTGAAATGTGCCTTGCCTTCTCGCCTTCTTTGCACCTGTTTACATTTAGTCCTCTTTCTCGTTCTGGTTCCTAACATCAGAAGCCGGATTTCCCTCCCCCCCCCGCCCCCAGTTTTGTGAAGTTGCCTTTAGGATTTCTTTCTAAGCAGCTTGCACCGTTACTTTGCCCATCCTTTGGATACATTTTCTTTGATCTTTAGAGATTTGTGGTCTCATAAATGGGATGTTCTGGGACTTCCGTTGTCTAACTGGGCCAGTGCCATATATTTAAGCCTTTAATTTCACTAAATCTAGCCTGAATCTCTCTTTTTTTTTTAACCACTTCTGGCTCCTGACCTCCAAAATGTGGAGCTGTGGATAAAGTTTCAAGAGACAGTATTTCAAATGTCTCTGCAAGTTCATTTACCAGGTAGCTGTAAGGCACACTTGGTTCTGTAGAAGACTGTTGTTATACTAAGCCCTGAGATGCGATTTGAGACACTTCAAGGGAAGGGCAGAAATTTTCCAGTTCCTGTGAAGTGCATTATCAGATCCTATCCTCAAAGTTGATTATATATGGAGTTCTTTGCAACCACGTGATTGAAGATTTTTTATAAGAGTCAGTGAAGGATGTATCAGCCAGATATTCTTACGGAGCAAAAATTTATTTGGTACGTAGGTAATGAAATTGGGGGACAAATCCTCTTCTAGATTCACGAGTTTTTATAGTTGTTTTTAAAATCACAACGTCATTCTTACTTTAAATAGATGGAGGGTCTGCTGCTTATGCTTAGTGGTTTTCTGATCCGTGAAATAAATACACTGGAAGTTCAGTTCTGAATGAAAAGCACTTTAAACAACTAACTGTTAACTTTATCCTAATGACTTTCAATTCATTTCTTATACGCATTCAGGGTAAAAATTCAAACTGCAAATAGTTCGGTTTTTTTTTTTGGCTGCGCAGCGCGGCTTGCGGGATCTTAGTTCCCCAGCCAGGGATTGAACCCCGGCCATGGCAGTGAAAGTGCTGAGTCCTAACCACTGGACTGCCAGGGAGTTCCCTGCAAATAGTTTTTTTATGCCATTCCCCAAAGGTAACCACTTTTAAGTGTCTGGTGAATCTTCCTTGCAAATATCCTTATAGGCGTATATGTATACGTTGATTTTTTTACATGAATGGGCTTATAGTACGCATCCTGTTGTGCAGACTTGGAATTTTCACTCAGTATATTTCACATTGCCACATAAGAGGGTTTTTTTTTTTAAAGCAGCAATGGATGCTCAGCCAACCACCTATGAATGGATGTTGAGGTTTCCATTGTCCTGCTCGTAAAAATAGTGCTGTACATTGGAGTACATGTATATTATCTTTTCAGACTTTAACAGGTTTATTTGTAGAATATTTAAAAGTTGTATTTGTCCTTAGAAGTGATGTGCATTTTTATTTGCATCAGTTTGCACTGCTATCAGAGGGATGTGATGAGCCTATAAAAACATTTTAATGCTTTCTGCTAACTCTAGAGGTAATTTTTCACCAAAATAAGTTCTTAATCCCAACCCACAATAGAAATTTCCATGTGTTACAAAGCAGAACAGCATTGTAATTAGTAAGCTAGTTTAATTCTCCCTCTTCCCTCCAGTTGCTTAAGTCTCTATTGTCAAGCCTAGTGGGGAATCTCTCTTCTATTGAACTAAATACCAATGTCTGGTTTAGCTTGAATTCCGGTTGGTGCCTGTTGTAAATCTTTTATCACTCCCATCAATTTGGGGATGGTTAGCAGCATTCAGCACATTTTCTCATAAAGAACAATTGAAAATAAGTACTGTTATTCTCTTAGTCTTTTTATTCTGAGTGAAAACATTCAGATACTATATTTTTACTTTCATTGTATATCCTGGGACTGTATTAATATGTAAACTAAGTACTATAATATAGAATTTTCTTAATTTGACAGAAAAAAAGGTAAATGTTTGAAGGGAAGCTCCCTAGCACCATGTAATATAGTACTAAACTGGTCTGTAAATAGAGCTTCTTAGGAAAGCAAAATATTTGAAAAAGAAATGGCCGCACATAACAATACCTTAATACCACATTTTTCCCTTTTTTGCCGTACGAAATGAGCCCTTTATAAGTGATCAAACTAAATAAAATTGAGTATTACAGTCTGATATAACAAATACAGAATTTTTTTTTTGAAGTAAAGAATTGGCAAGGGCTCAGTAAATATCTTTGTAATTTACTCAGTCAAAATAAAAATACTTAGTTGACACATAAATACCAAACTGTTGACTAAGGTGACTTGTTTTATATTCAAATATGAAGTCAAGTACAGTAAAAGACTTACTGTTATATATTGTTGAAATCATTGAATGGCTTCAAAACTTTAAGAAGTTATAAACCTTTTTCCATTGTATAAACCATTTGGTAGGCTTTATATTTTATTTCTATTAAATCTTAAAGGATTTTTCTCTTTAACTTTACAAAAAAAAATGTTTCTCGTATTTTAAGAAATGATTTAAATGCCCATCTCAAAAATTTAATAATTAACATGAATACGTTGAATAAATAATTGACAGGTATTCCAGAGTTGAATGTCCATGGCATTCATGACTAGACATTTTTATATGACATAAGCTTGAGTAATCACTAATCATATGTATGGATTTTATATTCCCAGTTTTTTCCATTGACTTGTTCCTCATTGATTGTAGTACAGCACTTCATTAATGAGATTTGAATTGAAAGAGGTCAATGTATTGAAAATTTTACCTGATTTTTGAGGAACCAGGGTGTTTACTAGGTAAAAGTTGTTTGTCCCATCTTTACATTTCCATATACATGGAGGCTTGCCATAAATATTTATGGAATGAGTGAGATGAGTGCATTTTAGCATTTTTCCTTTCTGGGGCTGGGGGGTGAACTCCGCTTTCCATTGTGTGATTGTGTATGGTGGTATCAAACAGAATGAACTTTTATTTGCAGTAACACTGGTAACATTCATGGAACCTGCCTGGGCTAGAGCTAGGAATATTCTTAGAAAAATTCTTCGCATTTGCTGTACTCTAATGTGCCAGGTGCTGGGAATACCATGAGGAAGAGATACCGTCTCTGTCTCTGTGGAACTCAGTCTACTTAGGCTAAGAGAAAGTTGTTCTTTTGACTTTATGGCTGTGTTCTTTTTGCCAGACTTTATCCTTGACTAGTGTCGTGGTGTAAATGTAATACTAGATCTGGATTGCCATGCTGGAACATATCAAATGGGGAGAACCCTCTCTCAGGAGTCAGATGTCATACTAAACTCTCCTTCCATTGACTTTTAATTTGTTGTGGAATAGAGTTTACTATTTGACTTACTGTTTATAACAAGTTTTCTGAGACTGGTATCTTAGTGAAGGATTTTTTATCCCCAAAACTTGATTTAGACCACTGGAAATTTAAGTGTTAAACATATATAGCATCTACAGGGCATTAGGGGCTAAGCTAGTACAAGGAATAAAAAGACATTTTTATTATACTGTAAGAGACTTTGTTTAAATGAAAACGCTGCTGGTTTTTGAGTTGCTTTGATAAAGATTAAGTGAAAAATCTCAAGGTACATCCATTTTTGCAATCATCATGTAGGTATCTTTACATAAATTATCATTTCTGGATAAGTAAATTCAGACCATCTTCTCAGCTGTGAAAACTTTTTGTCACGGTTTTCAGCATTATTATGTTCCTGTGTGCTTATGTACTAGAGGGGAACTTGAGGTCATCAGAAGATTTTGAATTGTCCTTTCCCCAAAATGTGTTCATCCCCAGATTCAGATATGTTTGAGAAGTTTGAAAACTGTATAGCATTGCATAAATAGAACTGGTTGTTTAGTGGAGTCAGGCCCCAGAGGTGAAACCCAGAGAGAGCATTCAGTGTCAGGGAGATTTTGGGTACAGCTGGCCTCAGAAGAACAGAATTCTTTCTACTGTTTATTGTCTGTGACCTTGAGCAAGTCATTTAACTTCTGAGCCTTTATTTCCTTATCTGTCAGTATCCCAGGGATACCACAGAGCACTAGATAAATGGGAGATATGGATTCAGAGAAGCACAATTTTACCTTCCTTGTCCTCATCACTTCTGTCTAGAGAGAAACTAGGTAGATTATAGAAGATGGTAGCAGAGCAGACAAGCTCTTTGAATTTAGACTGCTGAGAAATTAACATGTTATCTACATTATTAACCTTCAAGTGGATAGATGAGAATAGAATATTTACTAAGAGGCTTCTTGGAAAACAATTCCAAGTGTACTTAAAATAATGATTACTTTTCCACCTTAAAAGACTGACGTTAGAAATTGTATGCATGCACATGAATCTACACTTCAATTTACTTTTGTAGACATCATATACTTAGGTCTTATTTTTTGATCCACTCTATCTACCTTTTAATTGGCGTCAATTTTTTTTTTACTGTTAAACAATTTGCTCTCATTTTACGTTATTAATGGAGAAGGAAAGAAGTGTCCTGAGTCACAAAACCTAGATGTCTAGATTTATTGAAATGATATTAAGTTTCCTGACCAACTTTATCCTGACCATATTCATTTGTTTATGTATATAATATGGTTTCGGTATAATCTTTGCTTGAAAGAAAATGTAGCATAAAGAAGTTGAATATTTGCCCTTTCTCTGACTTGCTTCATCTGAGGGTATTTCTCTGGTGGTTGTAAGTAGTAACTTGAACTAATTCTACATCATTTGGTCTAAAAAATGTTGACAAGATAAGCAGTTTTCCATGATGTAAGGGGATATTGAGTGAGCACTTCACAGCATGGTAGCTCAACACTGGTCAAGTTTTTGGTTCTCTTAGGCCTTGAGTTTTATTAATCACAGAGGAGCCTAAGGTAAGAAAATGTGCACATACATTAGAAAAATCTAGTTAAGAGACAAAGGTGGAAAGGAACTTGATAAGTAACTTCTTCAACATCCTCTTTCCTGACTTGTCTGAAGTATGTTCTCTTGCACAGGAGAAAACTTTCACACCATACCTAGGTTGTTTGACTCCTCATGCATGGATCTTTCCTGCTCTTCCTTTCAGTTCTATAAATGGTGTACTCAGGAAATTTTCTAACGTGATATTCTAACCTTTAATGTTTTTCTTTTTCATGTAGGAAACCTATGAGAATATCCCAGGCCAGTCGAAGATCACATTCCTTTTACAAGCCATCAGAAATACAACAGCTGCTGAGGAGGTACTACTTTATTTATTTTATTTTTTTAAAGGCAGGATTTCATTCTTTTTTTTTTTTTTTTAACTTTTGGGTTTATTTATTTATTTATTTATTTATGGCTGTGTTGGGTCTTCGTTTCTGTGCGAGGGCTTTCTCTAGTTGCGGCAAGTGGGGGCCACTCTTCATCACGGTGCGTGGGCCTCTCATTATCGTGGCCTCTCTTGTTGTGGAGCACAGGCTCCAGACGCGCAGGCTCAGTAATTGTGGCTCACGGGCCTAGTCGCTCCGCGGCATGTGGGATCTTCCCAGACCAGGGCTCGAACCCGTGTCCCCTGCATTGGCAGGCAGACTCTCAACCACTGCGCCACGAGGGAAGCCCCGGAGGTACTACTTTAATTCTTTGAATGTGACTTTCTTACAAACAGTCAGGTATTAGATAGTCATCAGAGTGGGTAATGAGAACTGTTGTTTACTGCATAGACATTACCAGAACTCTGAACTTAATTCTTTGCTAAAAGCTACTTTGGAGTTATAATTTTTTTGAAATACTCTGTATTAAAAATGAGAATTTCTTTTTTTCCATGTAAGATGATTACATAAAAATTATTAAATGTAAGTTATTTTTTTGGTAGCTATAAAAATTTTTCTTCCTTGGAACAATTCATTCTAGAGGAGGAAATTGAATTCATTCAGTGTTTTAACGTGTTGCCAAATGAAAAAATACTTTTTGTCTTTAAAACTTTTATGCTTATAGCTATTTCTGGGTGGTGAAGAATACGTGCTACAGATGTGTAAGGACAAAGACACACTTTGTTAGAATCCTTTAAAAATCATGGTTTTCAGCAATTTACTGTACTAAATTCAAATTTATAGTATGTTACTGCTTCTCTGCATTTAGCTGCTAACTTTTTCTCAAAAGCAATATCCTTGTATATAGTTAATGTTAATTGAATATCCTCTCTTATGGAAAAGGCATCAAAATACCCAAGTGTAGAAAACTTACTCCACCTACGAAACATTGCATTAGAATTTGTAAAGTGAGACTTCATTGCTAACAGTCACACTATATGTAAAATGTTTATATTAACACATGATGGAAATGAAGTCACACTAAATTTTCTATATAATGTTACACCTGCCTTCTTCTAGTCAGTCAGTTTAAACTGGCAATTTAGTGTTTTCTGATAACACTTAGAAAACACTATAATAAAGTGCCCTCGTTTTTTTTAAAACAGGTGACAAAAGGCACTTCTTCACCTTTGTAGCATACTATTTTTCTTTAATTCAAAATAAATGTCAAATATGAGGACAAACATAGAAGTAACTTAAATCTCTAAAATAGTTGGCTATTTTAATTCTTGAAGATTGATGCAGGTTAGCTGCAAAACAAGTTTTAAAGCCAAGAATAATGCGAAAATTATTGAATTTTATTTCTAAAAGGCTATTTTGAACCCTATTTAGATCCTGCTTTGACTTAGGAATTAGATGATTATGAACTAGCCTCAGCATCTTCATGATTCAGTGTATGTGTGAGAAGAATTGCACCAATTTTAACCGCTGTTTAACCTCTCTGAATCCTTTCTAGAGCATAAATTAAAATTTTTAAAAAGTTTGCTATCAGCCAGAAGTGATTCAGATAAGATTTCTCAGTGAGAAGTAAATGGAGGGAAAAAAATGGCAAATTTTATTTGTATGGTTTAATTCTTTTTGTTGTTGTTGGTCACAGTCTCAAAGTAATTATAGTGATAATGAGTACCTGCAGTCCAGAAAAAAAGAATATGAAAAATCGGGTTTAATATTTTCAATGGCTTATTGACTTCTTATGATAAAATTTTAGAATGGCATTTGTCTCAGCTTTTCTTTTGATACTCTGAATGAATATTATACAGAAAGTGCCAAATTTAAATACATTTTACAAATTTGAAAATGGGATAAGAATATACACATTGAGATTAGGACTTTTTAGATATGGGGAACTTGTGATGTTTGTTTGCATGAATGAAGTATAAAGATAAATGGATTTTTAATTAATTAATTAATTTTTATTTTTGGCTGCGTTGGGTCTTCGTTGCTGTGCACGGGCTTTCTCTAGTTGTGACGAGCGGGAGCTACTCTTCGTTGTGGTCCATGGGCTTCTCATTGCGGTGGCTTCTCTTGTTGTGGAGCACAGGCTCTAGGTGCACGAACTTCAGTAGTTGTGGCTCGGGGGCTCTAGAGCGCAGGCTCAGTAGTTGTGGCACACGGGCTCAGTTGCTCTGCAGCATGTGGGATCTTCCTGGACCAGGGCTTGAACCCGTGTGCCCTGCATTGGCAGGAGGATTCTTAACCACTGCACCACCAGGGAAGTCCCAGATAAATGGATTTGATAGTGCTTTATCTAAGAGGCAAATGAAAGGGCGATGATACAATAAGATTGGCCAGGCTGGGAGCATAAGATTAAGTAGGAAAAGTACTTTATACACTAGAATGAGAGCCAGATAGGGAAGTAAGAAAAGAGCATTATAGGGTTTGCGATTTATATTAAGATTTGTTTTTCTCCAAAGAATATATTTAAAATAGGAATTAAAGACAGGTTTATCATTGCTAAGATATGTGTTCCTATTCAAGATCTAATATGTTCAAGGCTTTTCCTCAGCCATAAACAAATAGCTTTTGTGTGGCATTTTCTGTACAGTAGACTAATGTGATTAGAAAGATTTTTATGTATTTTACCTATTATTTTTTTTAAAACTCTAACAAAATGCTTTTGAAATGAATTGTAAAACTAGAATAGTAAAGTACATCAATGGCAGAGTGAATGTAGCTTGTTGGAAATTTTTTCTCCAGTAAGACACCAAGTTATTAACAATGTTATCTATTTATAGGCTAGACAAATGGCTGCCGTTCTCCTAAGACGTCTGTTGTCCTCTGCATTTGATGAAGTCTATCCAGCTCTTCCCCCTGATGTTCAGACTGCCATCAAGAGTGAGCTACTAATGATTATTCAAATGGAAACACAGTCTAGCATGAGGAAAAAAATTTGTGATATTGCTGCAGAGCTGGCCAGGAATTTGATAGGTATGTGTGCAAATACGTTTATCATGTTGTTGAAGAAAATGAGTACATATATCTTTTTTTTAAGTGGAATCTTGGAGGAAGACTCACAGTACTTGAGTATCATTTATTCTGTTCGAAATGAGAGTGATTATGGATTCTGCATTTAAAGCCAAAAATTACAGATGTTTGTGAAATGCAGATATAATTAATACTTACCTATTGATCTTCAAAACTGTTTCTCTGTGTGGAGAAATAATTTTCTAGTTTACTTGAGAATTGTCAGGTTTATTTTCCCCTTAATCTGGAGTTTTGAAAGCATAGTTTAACTTATAAACCTGCCAATAGAAGTAGAAATCAGTGGACTCCAGGTGGTTTTTTGCTGTTGAAGATGTGTTTATAAATTAAGCACATATGCTTATTATACTACTATAGTTCATCATTAAATACCCAGAAATATTTTTAGAGGATAAGGTAAATGAAAACACCTAAAAATGCATTTTATCAGCAGCCAGAACTCTTTTTGGTCACACTAAAAACATTAATGATATAATTGGATATGCTTTGTTATTTTTTTTGACAGATTCATACATGTGATTTTAAACTTGGTTCATTTAGGTGGCATTTTTAAAGGTTGAAAAGAATGCCTCCCTGAGATAAGGCTAACTGGGAGAACATTGCTAGTTGTGCTTAGTAAATTATGACGCAATTTTTTAATCTCCACTACTAGTAATGCAGATGTTCAATTCAACTTACTGATACAACGAATTCTTAAAAACTAATAGGAAATGTGTTAAATTTTTATATTTTAAGTAAGTTCTACACCCACAGAAACGTGAATTTTTTTTAACTAACTTGGGAAGTTCTATTTTCAAGTTTTTTAAGTGTGCAGATAGGAATTTTTATAGATTACATCATTTCTAGCTCAAAATCACTTAATAATGGAAGCATTTCCAGAATGTTTCAAAGTGCTCTCTCCATAAATTTTTTTGTCAGCACACTACTCACTTCAGAGAAGTTCAGCAAATGGGGAGGGGTTTTTTTTTTTAAAAAAATGCATAACTCGCCTGTATTTTCTATAACTCTTAAGTTCTTTGTGACAATAGAACCAGTGAGTCTCTTAACTGGTACAGTAGATTTTGGTGGTGGTTCATTTTTATCACAAAGTATCACAAAAATCTATATTTTAAAATCTTGTTAAAACACAACCACATTGATAACATCCTATAGTACTTAAAACTGCACAGTGTGAGCACAGCTCTGGGATTCCCATTCCCATTCTCCAGTTTGCAAGTAATAAATATTTTGCTTTTAAGACTTGTTACCAAATATTGGCTTTGCCTGCTTTTTAAACTCTTTAATAACAAATAGTACGTATGAAAGAGTCAACCGGTCCAGTAGTCAAAGTGTGCTTCCTTTTCTCCAGACCCCACTCCTGAGAAATAACCACTGCTGATGGTCTGTGCTTATGTAACCCAGATGCACACAATTGCTTTCACTAGATTATAATGCCAGTTTATGGTGGAAGGACTTGATTTTATTGGAATTTTTGTAAAAACATAGAGCGGGTGACATTTTCTACAGCCACATATTTTGAATGAGGCTTACGAAATGAAAGCATTCACTCTTGATATTTTGAAGTTTTGATTTACACAGGTTATGCCTGGATTTCTTTCCTTTTAGATGAGGATGGCAACAACCAGTGGCCTGAAGGTCTGAAGTTCCTTTTTGATTCAGTCAGCTCTCAAAATGTGGGACTGCGGGAAGCTGCCCTTCATATTTTCTGGTATACACATTGATCTAATTTTGGGGGGGAAATTTAATGTTATGAGTGCCCAAAGCACATTTTAATTGATTATTTTAGTCTAGCTTAACTTTTTAGCCTTAAATAATGCCTTTAGATAAGCTTTGTATTTGTGTTGGAAGCAAAATGGAAAAGAACAAAGCTTTTCATTTTACATTATGATCCTTTTTTGTATACGGGGATTCTCTGCAATTTTATTTCTTTCCTTTGTCTTTTATGATTCTGAAAAAATTTCTGGGACAGTTTCTTCCTTAGGAGATTGACACGGTACCAGCTGTAGCTTTTAGAAAGCCACTTTAATAATGGCATCTGGAAGAAGAGAAAGAAAATGCTGGTGAATCCCCACTGTCTTCTGGGTCTTCTGTGACCAAGCTTTAGAAAAACATAATATTTTAATAACCTCATTTATAAGTAAATGATCTTAAGTTTAGAATTAAATGATTAACTGCATTTTTAAAAATTTGGCCTGCTGTACATACAGTTCTACTTCATTTGAAATAATATACAGTTGAATTTATAACTTACCAAGATCATATACATTTTTTTTTGAGATCTACCTTAAGACTAGGTATTACACCATTTTCTATTTTAGTTGTCAAGTGTATCTTTATATCAATAGTCCAAATTGGAGAATTAAGTAAAAGTGTTCAGTTGAATTATTTACCACAGTTAAAGTAGAGCAGAACTTGGACTGCCTGGGTCACCAAGGCTGGGAGCAGATTGTGAGCGTGGCTACTACAGCTAGCGCCTGAGCCCCGTGCTTGCTCTTGTCCCATCCTGCACTTCAGGTCAGCTTCCCCCGAGACAGAGTGACAAGGATAAAGCAGAGAGCTGGGATGGGCGTGCACCTGGGTCGCCTCTACTCCCAGTCTGATTCCACTGTGTGTGTTTTCTGTTCACCTGATCCCAAAATAGGATTGCTTGGAAAATGGGTAGATGAAGTCCAGCCTTAAGGATTAATGTAAACTTTTAAGTCAGTTAGACACATAATTAGATGTTCTAGCTGACACCTTACTGAGATATAATGTAGTTTTTTTTTTAAATAAATTTATTTATTTATTTTTGGCTGCGTTTGGTCTTCATTGCTGTGCACGAACTTTCTCTAGTTGTGGCGAGCGGGGGCTACTCTGTTGCGGTGCGCGGGCTTCTCATTGCAGTGGCTTCTCTTGTTGCAGAGCACAGGCTCTAGGCGAGCGGGCTTCAGTAGTTGTGGCTCGCAGGCTCAGTAGTTGTGGCACATGGGCTTAGTTGCTCCACGGCATGTGGGATCTTCCCAGACCAGGGCTCGAACCCATGTCCCCTGCACTGGCAGGCAGATTCTTAACCACTGCACCACCAGGGAAGCCCCTATAATGTAGTTTTTAAAGGATGCCTTGGATCATTTTTTCAGGAACTTTCCTGGAATTTTTGGAAATCAACAGCAGCACTATTTAGACGTCATCAAACGGATGTTAGTTCAGTGTATGCAAGATCAGGAACATCCATCGGTAAATAATTTCAATTCCATTAATATTAACACCTAA
Organism: Eubalaena glacialis; assembly: GCF_028564815.1. Lineage (NCBI taxonomy): Eukaryota > Metazoa > Chordata > Mammalia > Artiodactyla > Balaenidae > Eubalaena > Eubalaena glacialis. The sequence goes on along the minus strand of NC_083731.1, from coordinate 12,613,900 downwards.
TTTAATATAGCACCTAACTTGTGAAAGAAATCTATGTGTTTGGAGATCGTCTTTGCTTTTATACTTTAAAATATAACTACTAGTTTTACTGATACAGAAAATTTTCAACTTGAGTAAGAAAACTTGAACTTGCATCTATTAAGAATTTCTCATGTTTGGCATTTTTACTCTCTTCATTTTAGATCAGGACATTATCTGCTAGAGCTACCGCTGCGTTTATACTTGCAAACGAACATAATGTTGCCCTGTTCAAACATTTTGCAGACTTGTTACCCGGATTCTTACAGGTAAGAAAACAGTTTAGAATAGGTGATAATTGTATCCTTACTGGTTTTCTGTTGCTTACATTCTCATCAGAGTTCTGTAATGCATTCATTTATTCAATAAATATTTGTTGCCTACTATGTGCCAGCTGGGGATACAGCAGTGACCAAAACACGCAAATCTCTGTCCCCATTGAGTTAATATCTTTTGTCTTTGATAGACCTTTGGTCTCTTAGTTTCAGATTTTTTCTATAAGGCAAATGATATGAGCAATTAATGCTTATTATTGAATATGTAATCACATAGGTTATTTCCATTAGAACAACCAAGTAACCTATGAAATGTAATGCCCATTTTTACATAAGGAGGAACTAAGGAGGAGAGGGTAAGAAACTTGCCCAAGGTCACAGTGTTGGTAAGTGGTGAAGTCATGCACAATTGAAACCCAAATTGGACTGCAGTCCTTACTGTTAAATACAGGGCTTGTAACAGTTTGTCCTATAAAGTAAGTAGTTTATGGTTAGTTGACATTATTGGATTCCAAGGATAAGTTACTATTTTAAGGACATCTGCCTCAGTCAGAAAGTGAGATAAGCTTGGGTGAGTTAGAGTAGTTACACTCAACCTTGTCAGTCCTCAAACCCCCTTTTATAACAAGTATTTTATAACTTTCCATAGTCTTTTTTAAAATGAAATGCATAGTAACAACTCACGTACACATACAAGTTTTTAAAATATCAATGTATGGCCTTAAGTGGATACAAAGAAGAAATAGAAAGTAATGTCTAATAAAATGGCATGCTTTTCCACATATAAATGCTAGAGCCCGACCACAACAAAGAGACAGTAGACTGGGTGATTTCTAAGTGATCTATACAAATGCAATAGCTAAAAATGTGGACTGATACAGAGGTATCATTGGCGGTTCGAACACCATGATTTCTGTTACTGTTGGTGATTTGAACTGGTGATTTCCAGAAATGGTGGAGTTCTGGACAAAACAAAATATCTATTCCTTCTCAATTTATACAATATTTACATTTTGCGGGGGGTGGGGACATCATGGTACATTAAAACCAGGCAAAAAATAATTTGTGAGTTAGGTTCTAGGTTCAGATCATTATAAATGAGTTTTTCATTTATGTAAGTGTCTGGCATAATCATGCAAGATGCATGATAAAGTCAGATGAGTTCCTCGTAAGCATTTGTGTCACAGATGTAGGACATATAGTACCCCTGGCCTTTGCATTTCCTCAATCTGTGACAACCAGTGAAGCACCTCCTGAGAGGAATAGTGCCCCTGCTGAGGACCAGGTTAGAGAGGATTTAGGGGAGCTAAAACTAAAGGTTCATATGTGATAGAGTTATTACCAGAACTTAGTAGAAACTTTTTTCCCCGTGCTATTAAGCTGAAAAGATAGTTTAGGTCAATGACAAAACATTAACTGATGAAACATTCTATTGTTTTAGTAGTTTATTATCTACAAGTCTTTTTTTTTATTTTATTTATGTATTTTTGGCTGCGTTGGGTCTTCGTTGCTGCCTGCGGGCTTCCTCTAGTTGCAGCGAGCGGGGGCTACTCTTCATTGTGGTGCGCAGGCTTCTCATTGTGGTGGCTTCTCTTGTTGCAGAGCACGGGCTCTAGGCACACAGGCTCAGTAGTTGTGGCTCACGGGCTTAGTTACTTCACGGCATGTGGGATCTTCCCGGACCAGGGCTCGAACCCACGTCCCCTGCTTTGGCAGGTGGATTCTTAACCACTGCGCCACCAGGGAAGTCCCTTATCTACAAGTCTTGAGTTACACACTATTTAAGTCTAATTTCAGATTTTTCTTCCTCTGAATTTAGGATAAGGTAAAATGTTAGCCAGAACTTTTAGGAGTTGTGACTCTGAAATAGGCAAAGGTAGATACAAAATGTGTACTTAAATTCCACAGTGACCAAACTTGACATCAAAGAGAAATAAATCGGGTAATATTGGACACTTTAAATGTATCATAGGATCTAGTATTTACTATACGTGTGGGTATTGGAAGGACAGAGAAAAAGGGATTCCTTCTGGTTATGAAAAAATTCTTTGCCAGTCTTAAGTGTTGTTGTGGTTATTATAGTTGCACTGATTTTAATTTTTACTTAGGTTTAAATCTTTATGTGTTTCTAGTTAACATTAGGCAAAAGGAAAATATATATGTGGCTGTAGGTAGAATATCTGCATAATGTTGATTGCTAAGTTATTACTCAGTGAAAAATAATACTAGTATTTCTTTGTTTTCTGCCCCTTGATGTTCTGGCCAATGAGGCATCATAAAGTGACTCTTGAACACAGACCTTATTTTTTTATTCATTTCACCTTTTCTAGGCTGTAAATGACTCATGCTACCAGAATGATGATTCGGTCCTAAAATCCCTTGTTGAGATTGCGGACACTGTTCCAAAGTATTTACGTCCTCATTTGGAAGCAACTTTACAGCTAAGTCTGAAGGTAAATTAAATACTTAGGTAAATGTTCCGTTTCTTATTTTCCGTGAATAAACTACTAAATGTATACAAATATGTCTTTTTTTGTAGTTGTGTGGAGACACTAGCCTCAATAATATGCAACGCCAGCTTGCCCTTGAAGTAATTGTGACCCTCTCTGAGACTGCAGCTGCTATGTTAAGAAAACATACCAATATTGTTGCACAGACTAGTAAGTCAAAGGTCTTTAAGTAGTTGGTGTTAAGGTGGCAGAATTGTTGGATAAGTTTGCTGAGAGTTGTGCAAGTCCACAGATTTTATTGGTAGAAGGAATGTCCTTTCAAACTCAGGTGAATCTGGGGAAATGCACTTATACATTCTTAACTGCATGGACCCAACATGATGGCCATGCAACAGCACCCTGAAACCTCAGAATAGCAGGCATGACTTATAATACCTGGAAGTAAACCGAAAGATGTACAGGACCGCTATGGGGAAAATTGGATGACGCATTGAAAGACTAATAGGAGAAGCAAATATCAGTACTCCTCAGAGTAACCTAAAAATTCAATATAATTTTAGCCAGAATCACAATAGAGTTGGTCATGATAAGATTGATTCTAAAATTTGTGTGGAAGAACATAGGGCCTGGAGTAGCCAAGATAATTTTGATGAATAAAGTACAGATCTTGCCTATTGGCTATGAAGATTTAGAGTTTGTTGATGGTGCAGGTAATAGATGAGTTGGATAGGATGAAAGGGTCCAGGAGCAGATCCACTCACATGGAGACAGAATGGACTTAAAAAGATAATTCATCAAAGGTCGTTGGCACAACTGGTTATTTCTATGGGAAAAACATATCCCAACTTCAAATATCCTATGAAACCCAATTTTCGGTTGATTAAACGTGAAAGAATAGATACATTTTATAAGTAAAGCTTTTAGTAGTAGAAAGTGATTTTTTTTTTAAGACTGAGTCAGAAACCATAGGTGCAAACATTACTAAATTTGTACTAGAACAATTTTTTGACCATCCAAATACATCATAAGTGAAATTAAAAGATAAGCCACAGACTGAGAGAAAGTAGGTCATTGCACACAATCAACAAAGTTTTGGTGTCCAGAAAATAGAAGCTGGGAACAGGAAGTTCGCAATAGAGGAATCTGAAATAGCTATTAAACACTGCTCAGTCTCCATAAATACAAATGTAATAGTCAAATACCAATTGTCAGAAAGTTTGACAAGATCACACGTCGATGAAGGGTGTGGAGCATAGAGAACTCACAGGAGCACTTCACACCTTGTGCAATATACAGACAGGCCTCCTTTTGAACTTCCCATAGGAATCAAGTTTATGCCGCCACTGTGGAGAGCAGTTCAGTGGGTTTTAGTAATATTAAAGATACCTGTAACAATTTCGTGCCCTGAACTCACACTTGTCAAGGAGATATGTATAAGAATCTCATCAAAGCAAATTTTGTAATAGGAAAAAAATTAGGAACAACTAAAATGTTCACCAACAGGATAGTGTGTTTATATAATGAAATGCTATGAAGTAATGCAAATGAAATCCATGTGTGTTGAGAAAAAAGCAAATTGCCAAAGGATATATATAGTGATACCATTTATTATATAAAAGTAAAATCTTGGAATAATACTATATGTTATACATAGAGAGAACTATAGTCCAAGTGTAAAAACAGTTTGGTAATGAGAAACATTGATTTTATTATGGTGCTTGCTTCTGGTGAGGGAGGAAGGGGATGTAACAGGATTTGGAATATTTGACTTTTATCCTTAATGTTACTTCTTAAAAAGAACAAGATCTAAAGCCAGTGTGCTAAAAAAGGTAAAAATGTAACAAACCAGATTTGGGGAGAACAGGCAAATAATTTTTTTGTTTTACTGTTAGAGGCAAAGCAAACCCTTTGTTTTTTACTTCTTAAAATTGTTAGTACATGGTGATATTGACAAAATTAAAGGGACAGTCTTCGGGTATGAAATACTTATTTTCTTTAGTTCCTCAGATGTTAGCCATGATGGTTGACCTTGAAGAGGATGAGGACTGGGCAAATGCGGATGAACTAGAAGATGATGATTTTGACAGGTAATCACACAGACCAAACACCGTGAAGGTTCCTTGACAGGATAGAGCAAGGTCAGGTGGCAGTGAGAGCTTAGGATTACAAGGCCTCTCTCTTCCCCACACTGTGTTCCGTAAATCCGAAGTTAAACTTCTAAGTTTGGAATATGGGACATTTAGGCTTTCTCTGTTGTGTGTTTTTCTGTACCAAATTTTGTAAATACTTATCTTTAATAAAGTAGCTATCTTTATTACCCTGTTTTACTCTAAATTTTCTTCAAGAATTTTTTAATAGTATCTTCTAAAATATATATAAAGAAGCTTTATTGTGATAAATGCCTTTATATGCATAGACCTTAACTTAGAATAGTTGTTTCAGCAAATCCCGTGTATTTTCCCCAAATAATGCAATTTATGTTTAGGATAGAGAGGAGGCAATGATGGTGAGATTTATACACTGGGTGACAGTAACACTGAAATTACTATTTTACTTGTTTCAACTTAGTAGGTACCCATGAATACAGATTCCTATGGAAAAGTCAATCAGAATTTATATTCACTGTGAAGTAGTGATAATGGCTCCTTACGTATATGAAACATACCACTTCAGAGCAGCTATTTTAATTTGATTCTTTCAGTGGTCCTAAAGGGTATAGTATCATATTATAGATGCAGAAATGGAGAGGGAGGATTGAGTGATTTGTCCAGGGTTGTATAGCCAGTTAGTAGACTGGGCTTAATACCATTTCTCTTACTCTTCCCAGTGCATCATACTGCCTTACCTCCTTTTCTTAAAAAGAACTGAAATTATTTCCCCAAAAGACTGGTAGTTGGTGTAAGCTACTATAACAGATATTAAATAGAATTAGACATTAGATTTACAGAATATTTGGTGTCTTTTTGAAACTTAATCCTATTATTCAAAATGACTGACTTTTGGCCTAAATACTCTTTAGAAGTATGAAAATAATCCTTGACTGGAAATCATCAAATAGGGCTGAAGAGAAGACTGGGCTCCAATCAGGTTTTCTTGCCCTGGTTCAGTTACTGTAATGTGCTGCTACCTGGCTTAATTTGCCTTGTAAAAGGCACTTAAATTTATATGGTTATGAAGCTATTTTTTTTCTGGACTGGGTGAATAAGATTTTATCTGTGAGTAAATGGGGCGTAAATATATTTTCAAGATCAGTTTAAGTCTAAGAACCTGTTCTGAAGGTCATAGTTTCATCTTTCTGGTCTTGCCTTCACACAGAACAGTTAAAGATTATGCACATGACAAACTCATTGCTGATCTTGCAGTTCTAAAACAGAATAAATGAGCAAAGGCTTTTATGCCCAAATTTTTCTTCAGTTTTCAGGGAGAAAAACTAGAATTGACTTTCACCAATGCATAGTTTTTTGCAATGCAAATTGCACCCCTTAAAGATGAATAAGCTCACAGTGAGGAAAAAAATCACATACCGGCTCAGTACCTTTTTCAGTTTTCTATGTTCTCCCCACTGATAAGTTTGAAGAATATATTTCCAGGAAATGAGATACACAGGGCTCTCCTAAACACTCTGCTTACCCCTCTGAGTCTTGAAAGTGTCAGAAGCTAAGTTTTAACCAGTGAGTGGTGTGTGTGGGGAAAGTAGGAAAAGGCTTGAAAGATCAGATTCAGACATAAGACTTTTAAACCACAATGAGGCATGATAAAAATTTTATCCCCCCTCTTTTTTAAACTCTAGGGTTTTTAACCCACAACTTCACTACATATATTAGAAAGACCACTTGAATTAATTCTTCAGTCTCAGTTTAATAACATGTTCAGAAATATATCCGTGCAGTGTCCTGTTCTTGTGTATTTTGCTTATGTCGTGATTACATCATTTTGTTTGTGTGCAGCAACGCGGTTGCTGGTGAGAGTGCTTTAGACCGAATGGCTTGTGGACTTGGTGGAAAGCTCGTCCTGCCGATGATCAAGGAACATATTATGCAGATGCTTCAGAATCGTAAGCTGTTATCTCTTTCAAATGCTAGAATTGTAGAGTGTGGCTTTCCAAATCTTAAACTCTAACAAATGCTTAGACTGTGTCTAAAAGTCAGTCTTTGCCTTTTTATAGTCTATGTTTATCCTAATTCTCATATTGATAGAATCCTATTCAGTCATCTTTAGAACCACTCAGTCTTACAGTAAAGAATATTTTTTCCTCAATACTGCAAATATTATTCAATTCTCCTTCCCCAGAATGGGCTTCAGTATATGGGAAAAAATTAAAAATTCTAAGGAAAATTGACAGATTTACTCCCTAGCCAGAAATATCTAAATTTGAATTTAAATAAAACACCATTATTAGAATGTTTATGAAGTATGCATGTATTTGACTCACAGTCTTCCTTCATCTAATATCTTTTTTTTTTTTTAAATACCTACTTCTAGAGGAGAAGCTACTTTTATATTTCTCCTTTTATATTCCTAGCAAATATTTGGTCATTTGTTAGCCTTGTACCTGTAATTTGTATCAGTAACAAAAGTTGTTGTTTTTGTCCTTTTAATTACAAAGTTAATGTGCTTGACATTTTTTTTTTTTTTTTTTTTTTTTTTGCTTGACATTTTTTAAAAATTCAGGTACAGAAGTGTATGAACTGAAAGTCCCTTAACTTAGATTCAGGGGTGGCCACTGTTAACAGTCCTCTGAGACTTGAGTCTCTGACCTCGTTTATGCACATGTGCAGTTGCGTTTAACGTGAATATAGCATACAGATCCCATGCTTCCGCTCCACAGTGTATCATAGCACCACACGATGGCTTCCCTTTCGTTTAACAGCCACCTAGCATTCCACAATTCCCCATTAAACCGTAATAGTTCTGTTCATAACAAATAATGCTACTGCATACACTCTTCTACAGAAATCCTGGCTTACATGTATGAGCATGTGTATCTATAGCATGTATTACAAGAGACAGACTTGAGGGTCAAACCATTGATTTGGGATCTTAAAGTAGTGAACTGGAATCACAGAATACCAGCTTCACATGAAAGTGAATTTTTGAGAACTCCAGCCCTTAGCCTTTACCTAGGTCCTCCTTATCCTGTAAGATTCTTATTTATCCTAAGAAGGCGTGGTCCAAAACCATTATCCCTTTTTAATGATGTCATTTTACATCTGGGTCTTGAATAATAGTTTTTCCTGTTTTTACTCCCTAAATTTGGAGGGGTTTTTCCCCAAATGGATAGAGACAGTCAACATCACAGGTTGCTCAACCTATAAAAGCTACTAGACAGAATCTAGCTTTTCCATTTTTAAGATGAAGAAAGTAAAGCCCAGAGACATGAAAGGTTACACACGGTCACCCAGCTATCATTGTTTCACCACTGCTTAATGCCATTCTTCAAATATGTTGTGGAACTGCTTGTGATTTGTAGTTAAAGAATTTAAGTTCCTGCTACAACATAACTAGCTGGCTGCAGAAGCCTTCATATGTATGGCAATGAACTCTTAATAAAGATTTGTTGCTGTTAAATGTATGGCTTTGAGCAAGTCTGGACCTTTGTTTCCTTGTCTGTTAAAAAAAAAAAAAAATAGGAAAGTGATGCTTGCCCTACACCCAGGTTTGGAGTTAGGATCCAAAGGTGTATTTAATACTTCATATGAAAAGGGCTTTAAAACGATGCATATTTTCTAGTAACTTACTATATACCCCACTTTATTTTAAAAATAGTTTCATTTTTTCTTTAAATAGTGAACACCAATTTTTTTTTAATTTTTTATTTATTTTATTTATTTATTTTTGGCTGCATTGGGACTTCGTTGCTGCACGCGGGCTTTCTCTAGTTGTGGTGAGCGGGGGCTACTCGTCGTTGTGGTATGTGGGCTTCTTATTGCGGTGGCTTCTCTTGTTGTGGAGCCAAGGCTCTAGGTGCGCGGGCTCAGTAGTTGTGGCTCACGGGCTCCAGAGCGCAGGCTCAGTAGTTGTGGTGCATGGGCTTAGTTGCTCCGCGACATGTGGGATCTTCCAGGACCAGGCCTTGAACCCGTGTCCCCTGCATTGGCAGGCAGATTCTTTTTTTTTTTTTTTTTAACATCTTTATTAGAGTATAATTGCTTTACCGTGGTGTGTCAGTTTCTGCTTTATAACAAAGTGAATCAGTTATACATATACATATGTCCCCATATCTCTTCCCTCTTGCATCTCCCTCCCTCCCTATCCCACCCCTCTAGATGGTCACAAAGCACCGAGCTGATCTCCCTGTGCTATGCGGCTGTTTCCCACTAGCTATCTGTTTTACATTTGGTAGTGTATATATGTCCATGCCACTCTCTCACTTTGTCCCAGCTTACCTTTCCCCCTCCCCGTATCCTCAAGTCCATTCTCTAGTAGGTCTGCATCTTTATTCCCGTCTTGCCCCTAGGTTCTTCTGACCATTTTCTTTTTTTTTTTTTTTTTTTTTTTTAGATTCCATATATATGTGTTAGCATACGGTATTTGTTTTTCTCTTTCTGACTTACTTCACTCTGTATGACAGTCTCTAGGTCCATCCACCTCACTACAAATAACTCAGTTTCGTTCCTTTTTATGGCTGAGTAATATTCCATTGTATATATGTGCCACATCTTCTTTATCCATTCATCTGTCGATGGACGCTTAGGTTGCTTCCATGTCCTGGCTATTGTAAATAGAGCTGCAATGAACATTTTGGTACATGACTCTTTTTGAATTATGGTTTTCTCTGGGTATATGCCCAGTAGTGGAATTGCTGGGTCGTATGGTAGTTCTATTTTTAGTTTTTTAAGGAACCTCCATACTGTTCTCCATAGTGGCTGTATCAATTTACATTCCCACCAACAGTGCAAGAGGGTTCCCTTTTCTCCACACCCTCTCCAGCATTTACTGTTTGTAGATTTTTTGATAATGGCCATTCTGACTGGTGTGAGATGGTATCTCATTGTAGTTTTGATTTGCATTACTCTAATGATTAATGATGTTGAGCATTCTTTCATGTGTTTGTTGGCAATCTGTATGACCTCTTTGGAGAAATGTCTATTTAGGTCTTCTGCCCATTTTTGGATTGGGTTGTTTGTTTTTTTGATATTGAGCTGCATGAGTTGCTTGTATGTTTTGGAGATTAATCCTTTGTCAGTTGCTTCATTTGCAAATATTTTCTCCCATTCTGAGGGTTGTCTTTTTGTCTTGTTTATGGTTTCCTTTGCTGTGCAAAAGCTTTTAAGTTTCATTAGGTCCCATTTGTTTATTTTTGTTTTTATTTCCATTTCTCTAGGAGGTGGGTCAAAAAGGATCTTGCTGTGATTTATGTCATAGAGTGTTCTGCCTGTGTTTTCCTCTAAGAGTTTGATGGTGTCTGGCCTTACATTTAGGTCTTGGCAGGCGGATTCTTAACCACTACGCCACCAGGGAAGCCCCCAATTTTTTTTTTAATCTTAAAGTTCAAAGGAGGAAAACCATTTTCAAATCCCAGTACCATCCCATTACATTTGCTGAACATACTTCTAGGAACTCTGCACATTGAGAATATATGAGACATAACTTTAAAATGTCTGAACTAAATATAGACATCTATTTCAATATGCATTAAAATTTTTTTTCTTTACTATTTATTTTTGTGTGTTTTTTTAATTGAATTAATTTATTTGTTTGTTTGCACCGAGTCTTAGTTGCAGCTTGCTGGTTCCTTAGTCGCAGCCGGCAGGCTCCTTAGTTGTGGCATGCAAACTCTTAGTTGTGGCATGCACGTGAGACCTAGTTCCCTGACCAGGAACCCGGACCCCCTGCATTGGAAGCGTGCAGTGTTAACCACTGCACCACCAGGGAAGTCCCTTGTGTGTTTTTTTAACTGAGTTATAACTGACATAACATTATATTGGTTTCAGATGTGTAGCGTAATGATTCAGTATTTGTATACGTTGCAAAATGATCATGACAATAAGTCTATTTACTCCTCTTTAAAATAATGTGTCTAGTATGCAAAGATTAGTATCAGATATTGGTTTCTTAGAATTATTATTCCTCAGTTGAGAAATTTGGCTTAATGGTATATTGATTAATTGAAATACAGTTAAAGCATATATGTAATAATGTTATAAATAATAATAATAAAGTTTTAATGTTTAACAGAAAAAATTAGCAATTTTTCAGAGGAATTAGTTACAACAGACTTCATCTTTTTTTTTTTTTTTTTTAAGAGAGAAGCAGTTTGGTTTTGCTCAAGCAGAGTTTTTATTTATTTATTTATTTATTTATTTTTGGCTGTGTTGGGTCTTCGTTTCTGTGCGAGGGCTTTCTCTAGTTGTGGCAAGTGGGGGCCACTCTTCATCGCGGTGTGCGGGCCTCTCACTATCGCGGCCTCTCTTGTTGCGGAGCACAGGCTCCAGACGCGCAGGCTCAGTAGTTGTGGCTCACGGGCCCAGTTGCTCCGCGGCATGTGGGATCTTCCCAGACCAGGGCTCGAACCCGTGTCCCCTGCATCGGCAGGCAGATTCTCAACCACTGCGCCACCAGGGAAGCCCAGACTTCATCTTTACATGGGTTTTGGGCTCCCGAAAGGAAAGGGAAAAATTAAGTCTAATGTCTAATTTAGGATTTTTCTACAACTTAGTTAACTCTTATACCAGCAGTTCTCAAACTTTCATTCTCAGGATCCTTTTACAGTGAGGATCCCAGGGTGCTTTTGTTTTGGGTTTTTAGTTTTTGTTTTTTTGATCTGAACATTTGCTCCCCTTTATAATATGGTGAGAGCATTTTTTTTTTTTGGAGTATAGTTAATTTACAATGTTGTGTTAGTTTCAGGTGTACAGCAAAGTGAATCAGTTATACATACACATATATCTACTTTTTTTTAGATTCTTTTCCCATATAGGTCATTACAGAGTGTTGAGCAGAGTTCCCTGTGCTATACATATGCAGTACATTCTCATTGGTTATCTATTTCATATATAGTAGTGTCAATCCCCATCTCCCAATTTATCCCTCCCTCTACCCACCATATTGCCTTTTAACTTTCAGAGTAGAAATGCTTGTGTGACATAACCACTGTGACAATGAAGTAATCCAGTCAGGCACTTTTTCTATTTTTCTGGTTAATAAACATGTATAAAAGTATTTTGTTACTCTTTTCCAAATAAGGAGAACTTCCTTATACTTCTGACTGCCAGAATGACATGTTTGTAGTATCTAATTGCTGTTCCTTCCTGTGTAATTCTCTTCTGTAGCTGACTGGAAGTATCGGCATGCAGGATTAATGGCCTTATCTGCCATTGGGGAAGGATGCCACCAGCAAATGGAAGGAATTCTAAATGAGATAGTAAATTTTGTTTTGCTTTTTCTTCAAGATCCTGTAAGTACCAGTAAATATTTGATTCATAATTATTGCCTTAGTTTCACATGGGACCCTATTGCCTTTACTAATACAAAGGCACCTATTCCAGCATCCCAGAGTGAGGTATGCAGCCTGTAATGCCGTGGGACAGATGGCTACAGATTTTGCACCTGGTTTCCAAAAGAAATTCCATGAGAAGGTAAGTAATGAGTCTGCAGACACTCAAACTCTAAGAAGAGCGATGGCATTTGAAAATGTCTGTGTGTGTGACTTCATTTCACAGGTGATTGCAGCTCTGCTGCAGACCATGGAAGACCAGGGCAATCAGCGTGTGCAGGCCCATGCCGCTGCCGCTCTCATTAACTTCACCGAAGACTGTCCCAAGTCACTACTTATTCCATATTTAGATAATTTAGTGAAACATCTGCATTCCATCATGGTCCTTAAACTTCAAGAGGTAAGTTTCGAGATCTTTAAGCTCCCTATTTATAAAGATTAATTTAATTTGATAGGTAAGACCTGGAGAAAGAGGGACTTTTCGGAATGGCCATAAAGAATGGAAAGTTAGGAGGAAGACATTCCAGGCTGTTCTAAGTAGTATAATTCAGGCTTGACCAGAGAATGGGCCACTCAGTATTAGACTTGGGAAAGATATGGACTAAAGGTTAGGTAAAAGCAGCATGTGAATTGCCTGGAAAACAAGCCAGAGTTATTTTTGAACTCTGTAAATTATTTATGTAAATTTGGAATTACATAAATTAATTGCTGCAAGAAACCATGAAAACGTGATTGTAGGAAATTAGCACAGTAGCAACATGAGGCATAAACATAAATGGGGAAGATTTAAGGCAAGACCATCATACGATTATTGTTCAGTGAGTTTGGATGGTAATAGTGGAAATTGGAAGGAAAAGTGATTCTGAAAGGTGCTTCTCAGGAAGCATTAGCAGTTTCTTTCTGCCAGTTTGAATTTAAAAAGATGAAAGAGAAAGAAGCAAAAAGTGTTGACCACTCTCCTAACCTGGGTGAGAGAAATAGAGAACGTGTAAAAAAGAATATCCTTTTTGTTTTAAATATGTTGAATTCTTAAAATAAGGCCTGGCCATCCAAATAGAAGACAGTTTATAGTTTCAGCTTAAGTAAGAGGCAACCTAAAAACAAGTGAATGATGTCAGTGTAGCATCATGAGAGAGAGAAGATTCAGGTAAGAAAGGCAAAGATTGAAGCCCAGTTTGTTGTCAAATATAATGAAAATAAATTTCTACTCTAAAGTGAAATGAGTAAAAAGGACATGCAAAATAAAAGCCGTTTAACTATTATATTCAGCAGACATAAAGTTACTGTCAAATCACTATATTAATACTCAGTTTCTATACTTTGGTTCATGATGAACTGGTAACAGTTGGTAAACCACAGTGTGCCTAGCACTGGTCTAAAGGAGAACAGGGAGGAAGAGAGGAAATAATGTCTCAGAAGGCAAAGAAGGGGGTTTAAAGCAAAGGATGGGTGCTCAGTGTCCAATGACAGCAAACTAAGAACATGATATAGGAACATGTGTGTATCTGAAAACAGACAGAGGTAGACAAGTTGAAGGCAGATCGGTTAGGTTAGTTAAATCAGGAATTGATGGATCAGATGTGACATTACTAGTAGATTTGGGTAAAGGGCTGAAGTGTGAAGGGTGGCTCTGTATCATCCCCCCTCCCCTCATGGGTCCAGTATGTGAGATACAGACTGAAGGAAGGAGTTGCTAAGATGGGCTGGGGAGGAGGGTAAAGTGTGTGAGCAAGCGCAATGCAAAGAGAGAGTAGCCAAGGAAGAAAGGCACTCCAGTGAGACCAGAGGCCAGCCATGACATTCAACACAGAGCAGGTGCTGAGACGCAAAAGAAGGGAGTAAGTTGACCTTTTAAAGGTGTGTTGGGGCCTGTGGTACAAGGAGAAAGAGCTCTGCCGAGAGTGGCTGTGGTTGACGAGCGGCATGAGGAACCATCTGGAGTAGTTCAGGAGCGCTGTGTTAAGGAGAGAACATCACACATAAATATAAATAGTTCAGCGCGGTTCTATCATTTGCTTTAAGACCTGCAGTCTCCAGTGTGGCTGCCGGAGGGTGGGCTCAGCTTGCGGTTTCAGAAGAGCCCTCGGGAACTTTCAGGGAGTGTTTCTTCCATGTTCTCATTTGTGTGATTGATGTTGTGTGTCTTCCTTCTAGTTGATTCAGAAAGGCACCAAGTTAGTTTTGGAACAAGTTGTGACGTCTATCGCATCAGTTGCAGATACTGCAGAAGAAAAATTTGTCCCCTACTATGACTTATTTATGCCATCACTGAAGCACATTGTTGAGAATGCAGTTCAAAAGGAACTCAGACTTCTCAGAGGAAAAACTATTGAATGCATCAGCCTCATTGGTCTGGCTGTTGGGAAGGAAAAAGTACGTGATTTGTAGTACGTCGAATTTTTTGTTTGAATTTGGCTGCGGAGGTATTGAGGGTACCAGAGGGTTTTTTCCTTCTGATAAATGGTTTTCTGGATACTTGTTTTTTTCCATCATCTTACTCTCATATTAACTTTAATTTTATATATAAATAAATTGTTGCCTTCATTTTTTCATCACTAATATTAAGGTTTCTTCTTAACTCAGTTATGCTCTTGAAACCTTCTCTTACGGGTACAGTCTGTCTCTATGGAGGCTTGTGGAATTCAAGACCCATATGTTTAGTTTCACCCACTTGAACATGTGCTTGGGAACATTCCAGTTGCTTTTCTGTTAATCCAAAAAGCATTGAGTGTCCCAAGAGAAATTTATATGCATATAGTTCTTCAGAAAATAATTAGCAAGGACGATTGGCCAGTGTGTTTTTCTTCCTGGCTAACATCTCAGACCTGTCAAAGCTTATTCAAAAGAAGCTCCTCTGTCATCAGCCCCTCATGTTCTGATTCTCAGAGCTTTCAATATAGAACCTTTCTGTCTGATTTCCTCCAAAACCAGCATTATTATCTTATAAACTGTTTTCTGGGAGACACTGAGAAACTAACCAATAAAACATTTTTATGTTCTGTTCTCTGCGTTTTGGCTTTCAAACTGTTTTTGAAACAGTTTATACAATGGAGATTGCCAGACTATGCAGAGAGTTAAATGAAAATCATATAGTTCTATGGAGCAACCCAAAATTGTCTTTCTCGATTTGGATTATCTTTTTACTGCTGGAAATACATAAGCCATGGACCAAAACTTGATGCCACTAGAACTGTCTTTATACTGCAATTCATTTTGACCTTCACTGGAAAACGTATTTTTCTAGAAAAAGCACTAAGTCCATTGCAATATAGATGAAAAATTTTCAATATAATACTTTTATCTGAGGTGTTATAACCCGTGTGGGAAATGTAATAGATTTGGGGGGAAAGTTTTATTATTACACAAGAAACAAAAATTGGGTAGCAGTAGTGCCTCTCTGATGTGATATACATGAGTAATATTAGTGTCTTTTTTCCCCAAATATTTCCTTCCAGTTCATGCAAGATGCATCAGATGTGATGCAGCTATTATTGAAGACGCAGACAGACTTCAGTGATATGGAAGATGATGACCCTCAGGTAAAGCAGCCCTCACATGCGCCTGCATCCTTTTGGTCGATAGCTCAGGGTTAAATGTATTAAAAAAAAGAAATCCAGTAATAGGTTTCTGGCGATAATATCAACCCGTGGTTTCAGAGACATTCTTCACTGGTTTTCCTTCTACTTGGCACACCGTTTTTTCCTCGGTCCATTCCAGGCTGCTCCTCTTGTGACTAGTTTTTGGTTCCATTGGGGTTCTGTCGTGCCAGGCTCTCTTACCTCTTCACTCTCCTTGAGCAGCGTCATCCATAGGCACGGCTTCGGTTTTCCTTCATATGGTTGTGACTTCACGTCTGTCACTGAATTCAGGGTTCATTTGTCCAGCCCCTTACTAGACATCACCATGTGGATGTCTCCTGGCCCTTTGCATGCCAGATGACTTCCCTCCCCTGTCAAAAGCAAAAGAAATACGGAAACCCAGCAGTTTTAGAGCATGTCATGCTCTTTTCTCTGCCTGTGAACAAGCCCTCGTTGAGCTTAGAAAGATCCCTCCGCACTCAGCCTGGCTAACTTCTGCGCGTAGTTCACGGCTGGTACCAGTCTCGGTGGTGGGTACTGAGGACCCTGTAGTAAGAACGTCGTGAGTGTCTGTCACGACCTTAATGATAGTCACAGTGTCTACTGTACCATGAGCATTCAATCCCTAATTGTTGCCTTAAATTTTAGCTTTGCACAGCCACTCTGTAATGTCTGCCATACTTCAAAATGCTTTTTCCAAGCACTTAAAAATTTGTTTTGTTTTGTTTTTTAAATTACGAGTGGGGAGTGCGTTTGCACATGTAGGCATGTGAAATAGACAAATATATAGATGGATGCCGGAGGGTAAAAATCACTTTTGGGGCCATGGGGATGAATTAGAACCAGATTCTCTGTAGGTAGATTAAATCTTTGTAAACACAGTAGTAGTAGAAGAGGTGTCTTAAATGTGGACAACCCCTTACACAGAAAACTTAAACAGCTAGGAGAAAGGGGTATTTAGTGTTCAATGAATGGAACTTTAGGCAGTAGGCCAAGTCAGGTAAGTTCCTGCCTTCAAGAAAATTAGTGCTTAAGGGTTGATATGTTTAAGTGGGCTTTGTTACATGATTCAGATGCTGTTAGAGAAAACTATGTATTTTGAAATATATAGTTTCTTGAAAGTAGGAAAAAATAAGACAGGGTCCTGGTCTCTTTTGCCTCAGCTGTTGTCTGTATCCTAGTGTAGAAGTTCACAGTGATTTTCCATGGTTTCTGAACATTTTAAGTATGTGACCTTAGAAAATGCACTTACTGCTTAAAGAGCCATGAATGTAAAAACATTGTTTCCATGAAACGGGGAAGGGGCTTTCTTTATGTCTTATTTACCCATTTTTTATTAAAAATCAGTTTTAATATAATTTTTAATTTTTCTCCCCAGATCTCTTACATGATCTCAGCATGGGCCAGAATGTGCAAAATCCTTGGAAAAGAATTTCAGCAGTACCTTCCAGTGGTTATGGGACCTTTAATGAAGACAGCTTCAATTAAGCCTGAAGTAGCCCTTTTAGATAGTAGGTGTCTTCATGAGGACATGGCAGTTGTAGAATTCCTCTTTGTTATCATTTTTAACATGGATTTGCTTGCTTCTTTGTTAATAGCCCAAGACATGGAGAACATGAGTGATGATGATGGTTGGGAATTTGTGAACCTTGGAGATCAGCAAAGTTTTGGTATTAAAACTGCAGGACTGGAAGAAAAGTCAACTGCTTGTCAGATGCTGGTAATTATAATGTTTACTGAACTTTGTTTTACAACTTCTCATAATGAATACATGTAATGTATATGTATATATTTCATTATATATATACTTATGTATATTACGCATATATATTTCATAGGAGTGCTTTTCATGGATGCTGAAGAAGTTATTTTGAAGAGCCAGGAATGTATTCTTTAATAAATAAAATATAGAAACCTTTAGACCCAACATTTCCACTTATGGATTTCCATCCTAAAGAAACGTGGATAAAACCTTTCATTACCAGTGCTGTTTTTAATAACAACAACAACAGAAATGAATAGCCCAAATAACTATTGTTAGGAAGATGATCAGTAATTACTGTGCCCTGGAGTATTACACAGCCATTACAAAGCTACCTGAGGGGGAAGGATTTTTGCCTGTTTTGTGTTTAGTGTATAGTAGTGGCTAAGGAATATTTTTGAATGAACAGAAATCTGCTCACAGTATTAAAGATAAAGTTGGTATGATTTCATTGTATTAAAAAAATAGACATGGTAGGAAAATCAAAATGTTTACAGTGATTATTTTGTGTGGTATTATGGGGTCTATGTATGTTCTCTTTGAGTTTCCTTTTTTAAACCTTCATGAGCATGTGTTGTAGATAGCGAGAGTTTTTTGTTTTTGTTTTTTTTTACAAATAGAATTAAGAGATTTTGGTAACAACATTGTAAATCAACTAAACTTCAATAAAAAAGTATTTTAAAAAGATTATGGTATATTACAAATCTAGCAGTTAAGTAAGCCTAAATAAAAGTTAATGGCTTAAATTTTATTTCGTATTAGTAAAGTATTGTGTTTTCTAATTCATTTAAACATATTTCTTGAACTTATTCTTATCAGTACTTAATTGCCTATAATTTATAAACAATTTGGATTTTCTGTAGTATCGCTCAACTTGAGAACAAATATAAATGTAACATCTTCCACAAAATTACCAACTCTTTTCATGTAGTGAAAGAGAATAAAGAAACAATTATTTTAAGACAATTTTTTCTGTTTCACTGTTGAAGTGATTTTTTTTAAATTCAGAATAGCATAAGCCTGTTTGCTGCAGATTTACAGAAGTGATGTGCTATGATTACATTTTCAGGTTTTGGTTTTTTTTTTAATTTTAGGTTGCCTTAATTAAGTGGCATCTTTTGTTTGAAGTATTTCCAGAGTGCTGAAACTTTTGCTAAATTTTCCCCCCCACAAAATAAGAATATGAAATATTCCCCCCTTCGAATGACAATATATACTACAGTCATTTCATGGTCCTTTCCCATTTTACAATTCTCTTTAGTTAAAAGACTAATTTCACAGTCCTGCATACAGCTCTAAATGTAGTTAGCTCTAGTTAGGATATAACATTCTGTGGTCCTCATGGTTTTGCAGTTTGTTAATAAATATTAATACATCAAAATTAACATGGGTCTTGTTTTCTCTTCAAATACTTCGGTTTCAGGTTTGCTATGCTAAGGAATTAAAAGAAGGCTTTGTGGAGTACACGGAACAGGTTGTGAAACTCATGGTCCCTCTACTGAAATTTTATTTCCATGATGATATCCTATAATTTTTGAACAGAAAACATTTCTAGATTTACTTAAATTGTAGGCTGTTGAAGTATTAGACTTTGTGCTAACCAAAGTAAGCGTACATCACCAGTATTCTGTTTGCACTGACAGTGGTTTCAGGTTATAAACTTGGTTCTTTGCAAGTGCCTTTGTTTCACTTGTGCCGAAAACATGAAAAAGAAAATGTCAACTATCCTCTAGTTGACAGTTCTCTGTGGAGCACTGAAGAGCTTTAAGGATTGTTATTTTATTAGCAAATGTTTATGGTTGTGTATAATTGCTGCTTTTCCCGATTATCTTTTGGTGATGTTAAGCAAGACCTTTTAACAAGTTAGAGACCAACTTATAGTACTTAACTTTCTATATAGCACTTAACTTTCTATATAGCTCATTTCAAATGTGGATAATGCCTCTGGGGAGAAATGTCTCTTGGTAAATCTGTGTGAAAGTTTTCCTCCTCAATGTAATGGTAGTTGTAATTAATATGTATAGGTAGGTTTTTATGCCATTTCGTGCGCGCACACACACTTTCGTAAATGGGTTAAAAAAAATGACAGCCCAATGGAATGGTAGAGCCTGGACCCAAACCCAGATCTGTCTGGCTCCAGAGCCCCTTTGTTGTAGTTCTTCGTGCAGTATCCTGCAGCGGCATCCTTTACAGAAGATGGCTTTTGCCCAGCAGACTTCCCATAATGCCTGAAGACAGAGCAGAATTATTTTTAAGAGGAAGTCTCAAGACCTTATTTTAGAAATGGTGTTAGATAGGGAGAGGCAACTCATCTTTATCGAAAACTGAAGAGGCTGATTGAGGAAGAGATCCTCAGTAGTCTTCTTTAGTAAAGTCATTGCTTCAGTTGCATTTGTTAGAAACATGCATTACCTCAAATTTGGGGATAGGTACATTCTGAGACATACTATGAGAGTCCCAGGTCCTTCCTCAGTCATTTTTATGTTTAGGGGTTACATTTGAGCCTTCATTCCTGTTACATCGTAGGTGACGGAAAAGACAGGAGGTATGTCTTGGCGACAGGGAGACTTCTGTTTTTATACACAGGTTATATTTAACACAAGCTCTTGGAGAGCAGTCTTAGATGAACAGAAGTTGCCTAGCACTCCACAGTCTTGAGGGTAGTGATTACACTAAATGTAATCTAAGGATAGTGAGTACGTTTCCTTAACAATAAAACGTGTTCGAGTGGCAGCAGCAGAATCCATGCCTCTTCTCCTGGAATGTGCAAGAGTTCGTGGTCCTGAGTATCTCACACAGATGTGGCATTTTATGTGTGACGCTCTAATCAAGGCCATTGGCACAGAACCAGATTCAGATGTCCTCTCAGAAATAATGCACTCTTTTGCAAAGGTAAATATTTTCCTCTTCAAGAATATGTATAAGATTGTGTGTCCATTTATTAGTCTTGCTAAATAAATGGGAGGATTTTTTTTTATGCTGTAACAGAAAATTTTCTTTTTCTACCAAAAATGTTTAATATTTTGGTGCTTTCACTCTTTCTGTTTTTCTTTCTTTTCAAGAGTAGCTCTTCTTGTATTCTGGTCTTCATTAGTTTCCATCATCATTACCTGGTAATCCAACTACAGAAACTTGGCTGTCATCATCCAAGTCATGTCTAGTTTCTGTCCTCTTCTCTCTCCCCTAAATTCCCTTCTGTTTTTGCCGTATCTCTTCTTTTTGCTATTGAAATAGCCTCACTTGGTCTATTCTGGAAGCCATTCCTTCTTTTCCTCATAGTTCATTCGCCTTTCCTCAAGCATTAACTTGCTCTTTGAGTCACTCCCCTTCCCATATTCTTGGTCATCTCCATTGCTCACAGCTCCATAGCTTGCTCCGCAGTTTGGTTTAAAAATTCTTTATTTGTCCCCATTTACACTCCTGAAGTTCAGATTTTCTTTTATTTTTCCAAAGAACACATGCTTCCATGTCTTTGCCTGTATCATTCCCTCCGCCTGTAATGCAAGCGTAGCCTTTCTCCAGTGCCATCTTTGTACAGAGTATGCATGTGGTAACTGAGCTCCTTAGAAGCTGGTCTTTTCCGTCTTTGAATCCGCAGCATCCACCATAATTCCTGGCGCTTAAGACGTGCTCAGGACATGTTTAAAGGAAAAATATTTTTTAAATTCTTCTCTTTAAAATAGTGGTATGGTAGCAAATACAAAGCAAGTGGATTTACTCATTTAATCATTAATTTTCCAGGGTACTGAGTTATGTTAATTTTTCTCACGCCTCCATCTGATTTTTTTTTTTTTTTAATTTATTTATTTTTGGCTGCGTTGGGTCATTGTTGCTGCGCACAGGCTTTCTCTAGTTGCGGCGAGTGGGGGCTACTCTTCGTTGCGGTGCGCGGGCTTCTCATTGCGGTGGCTTCTCTTGTTGCGGAGCACGGGCTCTAGGCGCACAGGCTTCAGTAGCTGTGGCTTGCGGGCTCTAGAGCACAGGCTCAGTAGTTGTGGTGCACAGGCTTAGTTGCTCCATGGCATGTGGGATCTTCCCGGACCAGGGCTCGAACCCGGTCCCCTGTATTGGCAGGTGGATTCTCAACCACTGCGCCACCAGGGAAGTCCCTCCATCTGATTCTTAATGGAGTTTAACTTTTGACTCCAAAAACACTTAAACCTTATGAGTTGCTTTCTTTCCTCAACCTCGTTTTAGTGCATTGAAGTCATGGGAGATGGATGCCTTAATAATGAACACTTTGAAGAGTTGGGAGGTATATTGAAAGCTAAACTTGAAGAACATTTTAAAAATCAAGAATTGCGGCAAGGTAAGTTTTCCATGCTTTTATTTCTGAATGTAATCCTTGACCATTTTGGCGACCATTTAAAGACATTTATTTGGGTGTGTTTTAGTTAAAAGACAAGATGAAGACTATGATGAACAGGTGGAAGAATCACTACAAGATGAGGTAAATTATTCCATTTAGAACTTAATTTACACGACCATTTGCATCTGGAAGATAATGCTTAAGTTTCTGATTCATCTGACTTATCATAAGATGTACTTCTTATTAATCTTTAGTAGAAAAATCTGACATGTATTTCATTTATTAATTTAGAGAATAAGTAATTTGAAATTAGCTGATTTGTGTTCTGGATGCTTTGTGTGCATTTTGTTGCAATGACCTCACATATGAAAGCACTTTGGAGTTCACCTTGTTTTTTCTTCTATACTCTCACAACAATCATGTATATTTGGTGGTGCTTTCACCATTTTAAAGATAGTGAACTCAAACTCAGATGTTAAATGACTGCCTACAGCCTCACTGTCGACAGTCTCATGCTTAAGGCCAGATCTTTCTGTAACACCAGCTGTCCCTCCACTGGACCACAGAATTGTGCAAATTTCCCCATAAATAATATACATGCAGTGGTTGACATAATTCTTCACATTGTTACTCAGTTCTGTCACCATCAAACCACTTGATGCCATCAAACATATTTCAGCTGTGTGTTTAGGTTAGGGTCTGTCATGTGGCATGTGGCCATCTGGTGGACCGGTGCTGACATGTGCAGGTCATCCCAGTCCTCTGCAGGGTGCTCGCATGCTGATGCACACATTGTTCCCAGGGATGTAAATAACTGACCCCACCATTCTGCTCCAAAACCAGAAACATTCTTGCAGAAGACAAAAAAATAGTAAAGGAAAATCACTTTTGTTTCAGATCTTTGAGATTTGGGTTAATTTTTCAACCATATATTTTAAATATATTCCAAGAAAAGTATTTGCAATAAGTGCAATACTTACCACACGCCTTCCTTTCTTTCCATAGCCAGACAAGAGACATCACTGGGGTAACCTCAGTCTCTGGACTCTTGCTATGCCCTTAAGAAAATGAAGAGAAATTTAATTTTGTACTTTTCTTATGTTTTTTATAATAAATGTTACTGTTAATAATAGTGGGGATACTTTTTAAATACATATGGGTATGTATGTGTTTGTTTTTTTTAGGATGATAATGATGTTTATATTCTGACCAAAGTGTCAGACATTTTACACTCAATATTCAGTAGCTACAAGGAAAAAGTGTTACCATGGTTTGAACAGCTGCTTCCGTTAATTGTCAACCTAATTGTAAGTGTTACCTCTTTTTGACAATTATTTTAGATAGTTGACCTGGAAATCTTTCCTTACAACATTTGAAAACTTACACTTTCAAGTCAGAATGGATCGTAGAAATCATGGTTTCCACTGTACCTCTTTAATTTACCAAGTTTATTGCATTGCCCTGGATATTTTCTCCTTCAGTATATGCTTGAAGTTTACTAATTAGGTTTTCCATAGTTCAATTAATTTATAATACAGTCTGAAGGCATAGAACTGATTTTTTATTATTTCAGATTATCTATACCCTGCTGAATTAACAAATGGAAACAAAATGGTTGCAAGTTTTTGTTTTTCAGTAGACCCTAGAAAATTCCATTTTGATCCTTATTATATACCACCAGCAATCATAGATTCTGGATGATAGCCTTATATATTCAATTTTAAAAATGTATTATAAATTATAAGCAATCATCAGATATTTATGGGTTTTTTTGGCTTTCAATTTTTTGTTTTATGAGATTTAGTACTGCAGTATCTTTTTTTAAATGATTTAGGCACCTATGACATCCTGTTGAATCAGTACTATAAAGTTAAATCTTTGCAGCTTTTACTGTTGTTGTGTTTTTTAAATCTAGCATTGCCGTTATCTTTTTTGTAAAGTAAATGTATATACATAACTGCTGCTGTCAGTTCTTCCTGATACTTGGTAATGTCAGATTGTGGAATTCTGTAACAAATCACCCAAGTCTTTTAAACCTATACTTTATTAAATCTATGTAGTAATTTGAGGGTTGTTATTCACAAGAACTGATTGTTGCTATGTTGTTTTTCATTACCTATATCAGGAATATCCATGTAAGATGACAGCCTATAGTGAATAAGTGTTTCTTTACGATCTTTTTTTGTTGTTGTTCCATTAGTTCATGTCTTTTATTAACTAATACACAGTTACTTGTCTTCTGATTTGTTGAAACAATAGGTCAGACAACATTTGCCACAGTAATGTCTGTCAAAGTGGCTGGCCATAAAAACTCCAGCACCACATTCATCTGAATAGTCAAAGCTTAAAAGAGTATCTCTTTTGTAGTGTCTACATAGACCGTGGCCAGATAGACAGTGGGGCTTGTGCATCTTTGATGATGTCATAGAACACTGTAGTCCAGCCTCATTTAAATATGCAGAATATTTCATAAGGCCAATGCTCCAATACACATGTGACAGCAGCCCAGAAGTCAGGCAAGCAGCTGCGTATGGCCTGGGAGTCATGGCACAGTACGGCGGAGACAACTATCGTCCTTTTTGTACAGGTACTTTTGTTTGTTACGTTATGTGCATCTCATCCCAGGCATCCCTGTTATCCCTGCCTTGCTTCCCCCCCGCACACCACCCGCCCCCGCAAACATACACTGCTTCATTCTCTTTTCCTTTTTCAGACACCTCACTGTAGCACTTAGGAGTTTACCATCCTCGTTCTCATAGAAATGGAAGTGAGACCTGGGTGGAGCCAGAGCCTCCTCACGCCAGTCCCAGGGTGCAGTCCATCTGGGGCTTGGAGGGTGTACTTTCAAAACCTACTGGGGTCCCTGTAAGTTCAGCACAGGAATATAGCGGGGCGGCTTTCAAAAGCTGCAGTACACCGAGGTGATCAGGAGTGTGAATCTGGAGGCTGCTGACCTACTGGGGCCGATAGATGAGTGGAGTGCAGGTGCTCCTGAGCACGCCAGGGCAGCCTCCCTTTCCCCGGGTCTGGTTCTGTAGTCACAAAAACAAACATTTCTTACACTTGAACGTTGCCTCACTATAATTCATAACTGGACCAAAGATAAGAAATATTTATGGGCATTTGCATGAAAATGTGAGACTTTAAATGACTTTTTTTCAAATGCTTTTTTAGAAGCACTTCCACTACTGGTAAGAGTTATTCAGTCTGCTGATTCTAAGACCAAAGAAAATATCAATGCTACGGAGAACTGCATCTCTGCAGTAGGGAAAATTATGAAGTTCAAGCCTGATTGTGTGAACGTTGAAGAAGTCCTCCCACATTGGCTGTCTTGGCTTCCACTACATGAGGATAAAGAAGAAGCTGTTCAGACTTTCAATTATCTTTGCGACCTGATTGAAAGGTAAGAAATGGGACAGGTTAGGCCTTATTTCCTTCCCTTCGCAGTGCTTCCTGTGCACAGCTTCCAGGTGTGTAGGTTATAATAATGCCGTCTTTATAAATCAGGCTAAGAAGCCGTATCACAGTTAAGAGTGCCGTATAAGCACATCTAGTTTTGAGTTATTCTTTATGGAACTCAGTTCAACAGATCATTATAGAATGTGATGTTCAAGGAAGGTTCTGTTCTGTCTCCCACCCCACTCATTCATTCATCCATCCATCCATCCATCCATTCACTCACTAGCTTTACTGAGGTATAATTGACATACCATTCATTAGTAGAATGGGATCAAAGAACATTGTTAGTACTGTTATTTGACCCTCTGAAATACTAGTGTTTTTCTTTGGATTAAAAAATCAGTGGTATAAGGGAAATATACCAGACGGGCAGTCAGGATCTGGCCCCAGACCTCTGTCATTAATAGTGTTATTTTGTGCCTGTGAGTATAGCTAAGAATTGCAACAACCTTGGAGGTTATAGAAGCTATCAAATCAAAGGCGTGTTCATTGGTGGTCTGTTTGTCTAAGTCCAAGTTCCCCTAGGTACTGGATCCGGGCTCTGGCACTATTACTCCTTTTAGTTCATAAATAAATCCAAGGGCTGCAACCACTCATCTCCTGGAGTTTGTAGAAACAGGCCAATGGCTATATTCCTTCATGCCTGTTTAAGTTCTTGTTCACACAAATACTGGGAGTCTTCACAGGGAGGGCATCATCATTAAGGAACGTAACAGCCATCCTGGAGACTCCTTACCTGCTCCTGCCTCTGAAGTGACCAGTTCTCCATCATGCTATTTAATCTTCTCCCTTGGAAATGACTACTCTGGAATTTTCTTAATGAAAAAGACTGGAATTCTAATTAGATTCACTGTTAGGTTTCCTTCCATCAAACTTGACTGGAGCTTATTTCCCGGATTACATTTAGAATGCCTGTATTATCTTTTTGAACTTCAGATTTATTTTAGAAACCATTTTGCAGTGTCTAAATAAAATTTGTGTTAAGGAACTGTTCTTAGTAATATCTTGGGGTTTTTTTTAACATATATATATATATATATATATATATATGTATATATATAAAATTTACATGGGAAGAAACTGAAAAGCTAATAAGTAAAATTAGCTGGTTTTCCTCCTACTGAATTTAAAGGCAGTTGATTTTAGTGAGTGCATAATCGTTGTATAAAGACCTAATAACAAAATTCAGTGTTGGGGGAAAGGTGTAGAAAAGTATGAGTGCTTGAGTGATTTCCTATTATAATTTTCATTTACAGTGGTTTTCTTCTCTTTCTTTTTTCAGCAATCACCCAATCGTTCTTGGCCCTAACAATACCAATCTGCCCAAAATATTCAGTATAATTGCAGAAGGAGAAATGCATGAGGCAATTAAACATGAAGATCCCTGTGCCAAACGTCTGGCTAATGTAGTTCGCCAAGTACAGGTAAGCTGGTTTGGTTAAACTGGGGAAGAAGAACTAAAAACGTTACTTGGTTTTGGCTTTTTTTTCATATTTTTCTCTATTAGAGGAAGGAAATAGAAATCCAACTAGCTAAGGAAATTTCATTTTTATATTCTCTTGTCATCAAGCCTCAAATGGATTATACTTACTATAATCTACCCATATAGTCTCATTATTTATTAAAACTAAAACCTTTGTCTTAAATATGAGACTAGCACATACTCATTATGTAGAAGTTTTTCTGCATATCTGTGAAGAAAAAAAGATGAGATTTTAATAGTAATAAAACTGTCAGCTACCAATGACTTTTCCTACCTAAATTCATGTGTATAGATTACTTGAACGTGTCACCTAAAGCTAAAGTGTAGCTTTATCAATGCAAAAATGAGAAAACTTACTGTAAATGAAATAAACTTTATAGAAATGAAAAGATTTCTTGCTTTTACAATGATGTTCATCAAGCTAATCTACTGGAAAGAAGGTATTTTGGCATTATTTCAGTCTACCTAATGATGATTATTAAAATACTTCCCAGTGACCATTTTCGCTGAATCTAAATGTGTGACAATGTTCTTTCCCTAGACTTCTGGAGGACTGTGGACTGAATGCATAGCACAGCTTAGTCCCGAGCAGCAGGCAGCCATACAGGAGCTCCTGAACTCTGCCTGAAGGGCCTTAATATCACCACCAGAAAACTAACTCCAAATAAACGTTTACCCTTTTGTTTAGGTTTCTTTGTTTTGTTTTTGAGCAAAAGAGAACGGTAGAGTTGTGTGTAGGCCATTCTTCTGCAAAGCCACAACAGCAGGAAGAGAAGCCCTGGGTTTCAGGATGGTGTTTAAGTGGATTTCTCCCACACCACTGAGGAAGTCCCATGAGCCCTGCAGTAGCACTGAAGAGTATTTTTCTATTGGTATAACCCACCCATGTGAAGGTGAAAGGGAAATAAAATTAAGTTTTCTCACTAGATATAAGGAGATTTAAGACAAAACAGCTTTAAGATCAGTTCCTCAGCGTTAGCTGTGTGTTAAAACAAGTTGCTGTACACCTAGTGTTAATTCTATTAATTGGAGTGTGAGTCTTTCTGTACAGTAGAAAGAAGCCTTTCACCCAGCAAACTAGTAGATCCAAAAATTGAAAAAAAGCTGAAGACAAAAACAAGCATGAAGATGTTATTTTATGTCACTTTCGATTCTTTTCCCCAAAAGGCTTATGCAGTGACTCAGTTTGGAAAGCTTTTCAGCTTCCAGCCCTTGAATGTGAAGTGTCGTTGGCATGTCTGGCAGTAGTCTCATTCACTCCTCAATAAACAACGTTGAAATACGAAAGAAGTTTGTGTAAAAATTTAGTACTGTCTGGCTTTGATTCATTTAATGTTTTTAATATAAGAATAATCTAGTATTTTTTAAAGTAATAAGGATGGCTCTGAATTTTGTTTCCCCCTGATATTTTCCTCGTGCAATTCAAAGTTAAAAGCATCTAGTTTTTACCATCTTCCACTTTAATTTAAGCTAAGTTATGATACACCTACTCTGTTCACAGTTGGTGTGCAAACTTCAGTCGTTTTAAAGCTAGCATTGTTCCTGTTAGAAAAAAAGATTTGGCTTAGTATTTTTATTGCAGATTGTAATTGCTATGGAGCCACACGCAACTTTTAAACTTTTAATTTTATGATAAGTATTATGGCTAAAATTATTTACTGATAAATTCAGTAAAATGTGTGAATGTGTTTTTCTTTATGTGTTAACCTCATAGCAGTAAATGACTTGCTGTTGTTTCTTTAAATAATTTTTCTAAGAGGTCTTATTAGATTTCTGTTGAAACTCCAGTGTTAACATTTTTATAGTTTGTACTGAATTTAACCGTGATACAAAAATGAATTTTATGCCTAGATCAGAATTTAAAATTAAAGGTTTTTTCTTTAAATGATTTGCATTACTTTATTAAAACTAAATCTGAAATGGAATGGAAAGTAGAATAAATTATATTAAGGTGGTTTGGTTGGGGGCAAATACCCCTCACATATATTTTGTTTCCGGCCCAGAAGCTTTGGTATCTCGCAGGACAAACGCCATGTTGAGTGACTTCTCTAGTAAGATCATTGCTTTCAGTGGGTACCTGTGTGACTCTCAGCGTGTGTGGGGAAATTTGAAGCTACTTTATATCCTGTCTTCCTGTCGGAGTAAAAATGTGGTAGTTCAACCCCTCTGTACTTTCTGAGATAGGATGCTGTTTGGAAAGCCCATTCGTGTACTGATGCCAAACAACGGGAGCAATTCAGGTTTGCTTTTTTTAAATTTATTACACTACTTAAAACGTTAAAAATGTGGTGTGCTCACCTAAGTTGAGATGGAAGTACGGTCAGAAGATGGGTACGTGGTTTTCGGAGAGTCTGGTGTTTGCAGAGCACTGTCCTGAGCACTTACGGCATATGGCAGAGAACCTCGTAGCTTCAAGTTTAAACATCAGTGGGGAAAGTAGGAAGATGTACCCATCAGAGGGGTCTGAGGCCCCTGAAAGAATCAGTTGCAGACTGACTACATCCTTCTGGATGGAAGTAGGAAAACAAGTAATTGGAGTTGAATCAAGTTAATCAGGAAGGTCAGTTTTAAAGACTTGATGTGACATGATCCTGAAACTCATAACTGATTGTAACACGAACTAACAATTCTTTGGAATTATCTGGGGCGACATTTTTAATACCTCATTTTGTCTATACAAGATGAAAATTCATGTTTTTTTCCTTTTGTACCAAATTTAGTGGCCTAGTGGCCTTGCATGTCAGCCAGTAATTATATATTTATGAATCCGAGCTATTTCTGGAGGAAAACATGTGTGGCCCTTACATTTTCTGGATATTTTGTAACATAGAGGGTTAAGTTATGTGCACAAGTGTCAGAAGTTTTTAGCATAACTCATTTGGAATGTATTTTTAACGCTAAATCTAAAGAAAAGCAAAATTGTCTTAAAGCTAGTTTGACATTTCTGTAATGAGAGGCAACTTTATCGTAACTCTGTAGCTGTAGTTTGACTAACAAAACCATCAGTAAATGCATAAGCAAATAAACATTCTCCATGTACCTGGTCTCATAACAGCTAGCTAAAGAGCTGGCTAAATGATTTACTTAGTAATTAGTACTGCTTCATTCTGCCTACGAGTATTGCATCAAACAGTCTGGCTCTGAGCTTGTTCCATGGAAATCACTTCGTTCCTCTTACCCCTCTGCCTCAAAGGAGTCATAGCCAAAATCTGCCATCTTTCATTTTCTTAGTCCCAAAAGTATGAAGGTTTAGAAGAAAGTGAATTACCTGCAAGGAGTGGGCTTGGATTATTACTTCCAACACTTGAACTTCTGACCAGGTGACGGGGAGGTGGGCAGTTAACTCTAAAACCATCCTGGACTGACTCTCTCCCCCAACTTTTTTTTTTTCTCACACAATCTGTAATCCTGACAGTCATTTGCTAGACAATATTTGGGCATATTATATTTTCTATGTATGTTGTATATTTGAGTGGATGAACGCGAACACTTTGAAGATAAATTATAGCTCAGTTATTCATTTCTAAGAAATGAACCCCAAAGCAGTGTGATAAGTTCTTATGTAAAACTCCACAAAAAAATGTTTTTTTTAAAATTCCAGTTAGAGTAGCAGAATATAACTCTGAAATGTGTGTCAGTGATTCCTTGTATGGTTCTTGATCTTACACATGTCTGTCCTCTTAACTAGCATTCAGATTGTAATGGAAATCAAGTCCAGTGCCATTTGCTATAGATTAAAAATTAGTTCCCCTGCTTCTCTTAGAGGTTTTGTAACAAATAGGTACAAAGTGTAAGTTTTGAATTACAACCTGACAGCAATCCTGCGGTCTTAAGGTACATCGTGAAAGATGGTGCTGTTGAATGGTTAAGAGCAAGGGTCAGCGAACTTCTTCTGTAAAGGACTGGATGGTAAGTATTTTAGGCTTTGCAGCCCCTAGGATCTTCATCATAACCACTTAGCTGCTTCTTTAGACAATACTCAACAAACGGGTGTGGCTGTGTCCCAGGAGACTACAGAGACAGGCTGGCACCTGATTAAAACCTTTGCTCGGGTTCCAAAACCTCACTGTACACATTCTGAGACTTTGGACAGGTTAACCCCTGTACCTCAGTTGCCTTCTCTTTAAAATGGGAATAATAATAGTACCCACATTATAGAGGATTTAAATGAATTTAGAAGTCAGGCATGGTGTTAGCTGTCATCACTTAAGTTCTCTTAATTTTTCAAAATCAAGTTTTTGTTTTTTTTTTTTGCAAATTCTCTGAAGAGCCTCGGTGTTGAGAGGAAGCCTAGGAAGTTGTGAAAAGTATCAGCAGCTTTGCCGAGTCTGCGGAGTTGTACCACGAGTGTATTTGGCCGATGGAAACGCAATTTTACTTGCTCAGCACCAAGGGACTGGTGTCGGAAGACCCTCATCTGCACGTGGCCCGGCCCCTAAGTGCACCCATTACCTCATCTGCACCACGACCTGAAAAAAAAGCAGTTTGTCCCTGACCGGGGAAGAAGTTCCGTTGGACTCACTGTGAGCGCTGGGTGGCTCTGTCCACCAGACTCAGGGTCACCAGGGACTCGTCCTCACGGTGACTGGCAGGAGGAGGTCCCCGTGGTGGCCATCCAGGGGGAGGAGGAGCACTGGGGAGTCTGGACCCTTTGCAAGCCCCTCAGCCTCTCTGTGCCTCCGTTCTCACTTGTAAAGCAGTCCGTCAACAGTACCTCCCGCACAGGGCAGCTGTGAGGTTTGAGGTGATGATATCCGTGAAGCCCCTAGATCAGTGCCTGGCAGTGTCAGTTTGCTATTGTGAGTACACGCGTTTGAAGAGATGGAATTAAGTTTGGTTTACAACTGATTAACAACGTCATAAAATACTCCATGGACAATGGGTGCAGTACTTAAACCCAGCGAGACAGATACTCCGGTCAAGAATTTTATTGAATTAAGCTATGTAACAAAAACTGATTGCTTGTGGGCAAAGGCTGAGTGAAACGCACGGGCGGTCTGCCTTCACGTAGGGACACATCAGAATTTCAGAGCAATGAAAGTAGAGGGTGTGGAGTGTGTAATAGAAGAAATCAGGGAAACAACATTCATTAGTGCAAATAGGATGTGTATCCAGTGGCCTCAATCTAGTCATTCTAGCAAACTGCACCAGACACTCAAAATCTGGCCTCTCCTGGTCATTGAAAAGCCCACCCTGAGTGGAGGTCGTCTCTCCAGACTTGCCACCACGACTGGGACTGTCCTGGGGCTGTGTCACAGAGATGGCTCACAGGCGAGCATTTGGGACCAGCGTGTGGCATGTGCTGCCTTGGAGGGTGAAGGAGCCAGCGGAGCAGAAGGTCAGGAAGGCTGGGCTCCAAGCCCTCTCCCCACGCCCACCTCTGGTTCCTGCCAGGGAGGGTATTGCTGCTAAGTCATTATTGGGTTGACAGTGAAGAGAGAATGTGCTAAATTGTAGCCCATTTACATTAACTTTGGCCCCAATCCCTGACTGCAGTTACCCACTTTTTTTTACCTCCTCGTAGGGCAACTAGTGGCTGCTGCTTTCCACTCAATTTCACACTCTCCTGAATTTTCTCTAACCCTCTCCCCTTGGAGGAAAACTATGTAGTTTTAAACCGCCATTGAAATGAAGTAGAGCCCCCATATGACCAGGAAATAGTGAAAGAATTTATAGGGTTATGACCCTATTGCATTTTCTTATTAAAAAACATGCACTGAAAAAAAAAAAAAAAAAACATGCACTGAAAGTTTATTATTAAAGGGCCAGAAAAGATGGTTATCTTTTAGGAAAAATATAGCCCATCAATGTTTTAGTGTTTGTGAATTGGGTCTCATGGGGAAAGGTTACCACTACTATAAATGATCAACAAGCCATAAGACGGAAGCTCTTCTTGAAACTGCTGTTTCAAGAAGAAAGTAAAGATAAAATAGCAACACAAATTTGGAGACATAATGATTGAAATAACTAATCGTTTCTTAAAAGAGCAGTAGCAAAGGATCATAAGGCA
This sequence comes from Eubalaena glacialis, assembly GCF_028564815.1. Taxonomy (NCBI): domain Eukaryota; kingdom Metazoa; phylum Chordata; class Mammalia; order Artiodactyla; family Balaenidae; genus Eubalaena; species Eubalaena glacialis. Next base: position 12,581,120 of record NC_083731.1, on the reverse strand, counting down.
GAACGAAGGTTGCATTTGAGGATACTAACTCCCTTTCTTGTGTCACAAAAGGGATTGCTCCTTGCTCCCCTCCAAAGCAGAAACTTCAGGGTCTCTGTCAGCAGAGGCAGTGAGTGAGGGGCCCCTCCCTGGCCTTCAGAGATGCCACTCACCCTGCAGCGACTTGCTCTGCCCACACAGCCTGCCCAACGCCAGTGCAGCGGCCACCTCCAAGAAGTCATTCCCGAAAGCCTGCAAAGCTGGGGGGCCGGCCAGACAGGCCTGATTCTACCCAAGCATCTGACTCTGGCCACCGTTCCCTTCAGCCCCAACTTCCTTCCCACCTGATAAGGGAGCCCTGGACCCACAGGCTTCCTGCCTGAAAACTGCAGCCTCCACCTGCAGGTAAGACCTGTTTCCCTTTATGCCCGCTTCTGCTTTATTATACAGTAGAAGGAGAGCATTCGCTTCTTACCTGGACCTGTTTCATTGCAAACATCCCATCTTGGCCTTTGAGCTATCTGGAATAGATTACATTATTTCCAAATAGTTTCTTTTGGACGCTCCAAAGGCTTCCTCTGATTTGTCTGCGGTGGAAGGTGGTGGTGAGGATTGGATGGAATGATGTAACCAGAGTGCAGCGTGCTCAGGGGACTGAGGTAGTGGCTATTATTGTGACAGCTACACCCAGGCCCTGGGGACCAGCTCCCAATCATGCAAACATTCCAGAAACCAACCAAAATTGAGAACCTACTAATAATCTGAGCTTCCTGCTTCTGAACTCTTTGCTGGAAATACTGTAATTATTTATGAAAAAAAAACCTTGACATATTTTCTCAGATCAGGTGTTAGGAGCAAGTGGGTAAGTAAGGGATGCTCTCTCCCTTTAGTTCTCACACGTGACAAAATTTGTGGGTATTTTGAGGAGAGGCCCAAATTCTGGAGAGTCTTCAATTTTTTTTTTTTTAATTACTTTACACAAAGGGCCACCTGTACCTAGTTCAAAATTCAAGGTTTATAAAACATTATTCAGTGAAAAGTCTCTTCCCACATTTGCTCCTCAGCCACCTCTGCCCAGCTCGCCTCACAAGGAGAACTTTGCAGAGTTGGTCCCACCAGAACATTTTTGCTTAATGCAATTTATAACCTTCTGGAAGGAAATTAGCATTCCTGATGAAATGCAGGTGTATCTTTCTATGGATATGAGTCGGGTTAAGAACTACTCTGAAGGCTTCCCTGGTGGCGCAGTGGTTAAGAATCTGCCTGCTTCCCTGGTGGCGCAGTGGTTGAGAATCTGCCTGCTAATGCAGGGGACACAGGTTCGAGCCCTGGTCTGGGAAGATCCCACATGCCGCAGAGCAACTGGGCCCGTGAGCCACAATTGCTGAGCCTGCGCATCTGGAGCCTGTGCTCCACAACGAAAGGCCACAATAGGCCCGCGCACCGCGATGAAGAGTGGCCCCCACTTGCCGCAGCTAGAGGAAGCCCTCGCACAGAAACGGAGACCCAACACAGCCAAAAATAAATAATTAATTAATTAATTAATTTTAAAAAAAAAAAAGAACTTTGTAAGGTAGCAATTTCTGTCTTTCCAATGTATCCTTTAAAAAAAAAAGAAGAATCTGCCTGCCAATGCATAGGACATGGGTTCGAGCCCTGGTCCGGGAAGATCCCACATGCCGCGGAGCAACTAAGCCCGTGTGCCACAACTACTGAGCCTGCGCTCTAGAGCCCGCGAGCCGCAATTACTGAGCCCACGTGCCACAACTACTGAAGTCCGTGCGCCTAGAGCCCGTGCTCCACAACAAGAGAAGCCACCGCAATGAGAAGCCTTCACACTGCAACAAAGAGTAGCCCCTGCTCGCCGCAACTAGAGAAAGCCCAGGGCCAGCAACAAAGACCCAACACAGCCAAAAATAAATAAATTTATAAAATTTTTTTTTAAAAGTACTGCTCTGAGAAACTACCCACCCTCCTAGGTAGCCCAACCTGAATTCTTTAACGGGACATTTGGATTATCCCTTTTTTCCCCAATAAGTCAATTGTGATTAACCTAATTTTTATTTATTTATTTATTTATTTTGTCTCTAAATACCTCTGCTGTGAAAGAAATCCTTGAAATTGGCCAGCTCGAGGTCTATGCCCTTGCAGTTTATAATAAAATTCCAACATAACTACATTGTCTGAAAATGATTTTTTTAAATATTCTCAAAAGGAAAAATTATGTTTTTATGTATGCTTCCAGGGCTATAAATATTCAAATGCCTTTTTGGAATAAAAGTAACATCATTTTGGCTCGGAACTAATTCTCAATATCCAACTCTATTAAAGATGGAGGTTAAATATCTCTTGACCTTTCCAATAAATGAGGATATATAAATTGATATGCACAGTTCTTGGTACCATCAAAATGTTAAAACTAGATCATTATATTGATTTAGAACCCCATTTCATCTTAAACTAAGTGACATCAGGCTAAGTATCCTTTTATTATTAAATCAGCACAAAACGTTCCACTCTCTTTAGGGAGCATATTTTCAAGTATGCATTTTTATAAATTATCCTGTCATTTCATTTTATTTTTTAAAATTTAATAACTTTTTTTTTAATGTATGTATTTTTGTGGTTGCCTGCTATTTTTCTATAAAACAGTCAGAGTTGACTTTAAATTATAATGTAAACAGAGGCACAGTTGCTTTGTGGCACGTATGCAGATGGTACTCATGAGTGAAGTTCAGGAAACACTTTTCCTTGGCTGCTGAGGTTTGTAACGCAGTCACATAGGTTCAACAAGTTTTGTTCTACTTGGTTAGGAGAAATACAATGCAGTAATTATCCTGTCAGGTCAGATGAACAAAACTCAGCAAGAAAAATATGGCTCAGCCAGTGAGACATTTGGAGGCATGAACCAGACAAAGACAACAGAACTGGACAGGTTTGGGGCGGGGGGGGAGTTACTTTTTATTTTAAAATAATTTCCAATTTATAGGAAAGTGTAAAAAAAAGAAAAAAAAACTCCCGTGTATCTTTTGTCTATATTTTAAAATATTGTGACATTTTCTCTCTGAATCCCTTGCGAGTGACAAAGACTCTCTGAGCTCTCTTCCTTCACCTAGGCCTCGACTTTTCAGACTGCCATGTTTGTCTCTACATTGTCCAATTTTAGCAAGAATCCTGCTAAGTCTGTCTAGCCACCCTGTAAACAGCCACATACAGTTTTTGTCTTTCTCTGACTTATTTCACCAAGCATAATACTCTCTAGGTCCATCCACATTGTTGTAAATGGCAGAATTTCATTCTTTTTTATGGCTGTGTAATATTTCAATTTATATATATGTGTACTATGTCTTCTTTATCCATTCGTCTGTTGATAAATACATGGGTTGCTTCTGTATCTTGGCTATTGTAAATAATGCTACTATGAACATTGGATATACTTATCTTTTCAAATTAGTGTTTTCATTTTCTTTGGATGTAAATCCAGGAATGGGATTGCTATATGGTAGTTCTATTTTTAGTATTTCGAGGACCCTCTATACTGTTTTCCACAGCGGCTGCACTGATTTACATCCCCGCCAACAGTGTACAAGGGTTCCCTTTTCTCCACATCCGCACCAACTTTTGTTATTTGTCGACTTTTTGATGAGGAAAAAGCATGGACTTTGCAGTCAGATCAGCCTGGATTTGAATTGCATTTATCCTCTTAGTTCTGTGGATTTGGAAAATGTACTTGGCCTCATAACCTCTCTACCTCAGTTTGCTCACTGGGAGATGGGGATATACCTGCTCTGCTGGATCTCTGTGAGAATTCAGTTTGCTCACTGGGAGATGGGGAAATACCTGCTCTGCTGGATCTCTGTGAGAATTCAGTGAGGTCAGGCATGCAGAAGTTCTGGCGAAGGATGGGTGCCAGGTCAGCTCTCTCCCTGTCCCTCCCACAGACATGTTATGCCTACGGAACCGGAGGGGGGCCTGTTCACAGTACTGTTTACAAATAACAATACCTGAAAGTTGACCTTTTACAATGTCTGGTAAATTCTTGTATCTCAGAACAGAAATTGAGTCGGTAGGCTGATGGTGGACACAGTAACATAATAATCAAAATGGAATTTATTGTGACAGATTTATACCGTAGGTATCTTAAAACCTAAAAACACCTGAAAAGAAACGGTTTTGCTGGGAATTCCGTGGCGGTCCAGTGGTTAGGACTCTGCGCTTCCACTGCCGAAGGTGTGGGTTCAGTCCCTGGTCGGGGAGCTATGATCCCGCAAGCCGTGCAGCGCGACCAAAAACAAAAAAAAGTTTTGCTCTTTTACCCTAAAATGTGCACAAAATATATTTTTTAACATTTTAAAGATACATCATCCCTGAATTTTGCTAAATGGGAAGTAAACAGTCACCCCATGAAATAAGTGTGTGGAAGATAAGATTACTGTTTTTTAATAATTGATACTATCAATAGTTTGCCCTGTGAGCAGCCTGTGTATGGTTTTTATATTCTATTTTGGGTGGCATTTGGGGTTATTTAAAATTTTGTTTCCCTGGAGAAAAAATGTGAGAACCTTGAGGGGGCAGCAGAGGAGCATCATTGCTTTAAAGAGTTTAGAGAACAATGACTTTTTGAGTTTCATCATTTTGGAGAAAAAATACTAACCTATATGGAAGCTGATTCTAAAGAATATAGCAGTTACATTAGAAACACTTCAACACTGAGGCCTTCTCTTCAGTCAGGTGGATAGTATGGCTGCCATTTCCTTCACTGGTCAGGATTACACTTTCATCCTTGCGTGGTCAACTTTCAGAGCATAAATAGGCAAGAAATGCAGGTTATCGTGAATTAGAGCCCTTGGGGCAGAAAAGACAGCAGATGATTCTCAAGTGGAATGATTCTCTCCTGGACTAATTATTAGTGAGTTTCTATTATCTTTTCTGATCCTCCTCCATTACTGGGACAAATAATCTAATTAATAATACACACTTGGTAAGGCTTAAGTCCTGAGCTATTATTTTGAAAATTTTCCACAGTGGAGGACTTCAAAAAAAAAACAAAAAACAAAAAAACTTTCTATACATTCAGTGCCTGATAAATGCCAACCAATTATTTGATCTTCAATAAATATATGATGGAGAATTAATTGCTGTTTAATATCTAGCATTATTTTTTTACAGCAGTGTTTAGAACCCAGGTTCTATGCATTCCCTTCAGAATTACAGCCTGGTACAATATGGTTAAGCAAATGAGCTAGAAGAATTTGGAGAAACCATGAGCGTTTTCTGATCAAATGAATAACACAGTAGAATTGAGCGATTCATTGAGGATAAATGTTAGAAAATATGAAAAATAACATCTGTTTCCCTAAAATACAGGTTAAGCTAGCTCTGTGTACTTAACACATTTCTGAAAAGGAATATGTATACGATATGGTGAATACTTCTTACATTATTATAAATTTGGCATATGCCTATGGAGAAAACAGTAGCCTTTGTATATGATAAAAACACATAATTTTGACAGTACTGAATTTGATAAATTATGTCTTTTGTCATTCGTGGTCAATATGAATACATTTAGTTCTCCCACACTAAGCAGGCAATACGAACGTTCGATATATTAATTTTTGTATATAATCAAAGCTTGTGTGTATTAAAATATGATGTGGTTAATGATGGTGAACATCTTTTCATGGGCTTAGTTACCATCCATGATTCCTGTTTGGTGAAATATCTATTCATATCTTTTGCCCATTTCACAACTAGATTGCTAGTCTGGGTTTTGTTTTGTTTTTTTCTGTCACGATCTGAGAATTCATTGTACATTACAGATACAAGGTCTTTGTCAGTTATGTGATTTACTAATATTTTCTCCCAGTTGGTAGCTTATCTTTTCAGGGTCTTTTGTAGCACAAAACAGGACAGGATCTGTATGCTGAAAATCACATGTTCAGCAAATAAATCAAAGAAGATCTGGATAAATGGAGAGATACATTGTACTCTTGGATTGGAAGACTCAATATCATAAAGATGTCCATTTTCCCCCAAATTGATCTATAGATTCAACACAGTTCATATCAAAATCTCAGCCAAAAAAATTTTTTTGTAGCTGTAGACAATCTGATTCTAAAATTTATATGAAATGGCAAAGGAACTAGAGTGGCTAAAACAATTTTTAAAAGGAAGAATTAAGTGGGAGGAAATAATCTACCTGATGTTAAGACATACTATAGAACTATAGTAGCCAACACAGCGTGGTCCTGGAAGAGGAGTAGACAGATAGATCAATGGTGCAGAAAAGGGAACCCAGAAATAGATCAATGCACTATGTCCAATTAATTTGGGGGAAAGGTACAAGTCAATTTAATGGAGAAAGGATAATTTTCAACAAATGATGCTGGAAAATTGAACATCCATAGGCAAAAAATGAAGTTTGACCTAAACTTCATGCTGGATACAAAAATTAAGTCAAAAATGGATCATGAATTTAAATGTAAAACTCACACTTTTAGAAGAAAACGTAGGAAAAAGTCTTTAGGACCTAGCGCTAGGCAGAGTTCTTACACAAGATACCCAAAGCACAAACCGTAGGTGAAAAATGTAATAAATTGCATCTCGTCAAAATCTGTGTGCCCATCTCCTTTGAGGAACCATTCTTCCTCCCTCTAGATATGGGAGCTGCTGTTTTCTTAAATGATCCCACCTCTATGGCCCCCTAAGCTGGACCAGTTGAAATATTCCTGGTCATGGGAATTGGTGGGAAGCATGAATATGACATAAACCAGGTCAGTCAGAATCCCCTTGAGGTTTTTCTTTTTGTGGCCTGGGGCAGTGAGCCCCCTTCTCTAACCATGGGCTGTGAAGGTAGGAGCCCAGGAGGGGTCAGTGGCCACGTGAGACAGCAGGTGTGCAATGGAAAAGAAAGATATCAGCTTGCCAAGGAAAGCAGTGATCGGCCTTGCCTGTCCTTCCATCCAGGTGCTAGCCCTGGCTGTCCGCACCGCTCCTCCCCAGAGCTGAGGGGAGGAATATCCCAGCATGCCTGTAACACATGCACAGTACAATGCTCGAGAGGCTCTGCCCTAGCCAGTAAATCCCCCTTTTTTCCATAGGCTGTTTGGGTTGGGTTCTTGTCCCTTGAAATGGAAGAAATTCTGACTACTTTGGGGGCAAGCTACTTTGTGGACCTAGGACTATCTGTTTTCAAAGGCTGTGCTTTTTACCACCATGTGACATACTGCCCCTAACATGGGTGCCCCAATCTCGTTGAAATTACACTTCTTAGAGATACATTTTCCTTGTTTTGGAAACTCCGTTTTGAGAGAGTTTCCAAAACTCTCCAGTTTCTGAGAGTTTCATCATGAAACTCTCAGAGAGTTTCATCATTGATACATCTATCATGGTTTCCACTGTCTTTTCAACTACGGTGAACGCTCTTGTTAGTAAAGAGTATTGAGATTCAACTAATAATTGTTGATTGTCTATACCGGGCCAGCAAGTAAGCTTTCTCGAGTTTTTTCATATAATCAGTTATTCCTAATGAGGAAACTAAGGCTCCATGAAAGTAAGGAACTGGCCCAAGGCCCAAGGTAATTTTCATCCCACAGATATGCCTGTGTTCCCTGTGAACACTGCCCTTAATGAGCTCTAAGAATTTATGGTCTCTCTAGTGCCTTTCCTTTTTTTTTTTAATTAAAAAATCCTATTGGAATCCTCATATATTGCTGATGGGAATGCAAAATGGTTCAACCACTGAGGAAAATCATTTTATGATTTCTCAAAAAGTCAAACATAGACTAACCATATGGGGGACTTCCCTAGTGGCGCAGTGGTCAAGAATCCACCTGCCAATGCAGGGGACATGGGTTCGATCCCCAGTCCAGGAAGATCCCACATGCCACGGAGCAACGAAGCCTGCGAGCCACAACTGCTGAGCCCACATGCCACAACTACTGAAGCCTGCACACCTAGAGCCTGTGCTCCACAACAAGAGAAGCCACCACAATGAGAAGCCCACATACTGCAACGAAGAGTAGCCCCTGCTCACCACAACTAGAGAAAGCCCGCGCACAGCAACGAAGACCCAACACAGCCAAAAATTAATTAATTAATTTTTTTTTAAAAAAGGCTCACCAAGGAATGGATGGGCGGGCTCATTTAAAAAAAAATAATAAAGAATAACCATATGACCCAGAAATTCCACTCCTAGGTATATACCCAAAAGAGTTGAATGCAGGTACTCAAACAAATACATGTACATGCATGTTCATAGCAACGCTATTCACAGTAGCCAAAAGGTGGAAACATCCCAAATGTCCATCCATGGACCAATGGATAAACCATATCCATACAAGGGAATATTATTCAGCCATGGAAAGGAATGGAGTATTGATACATGCTACAACATGGATGAACCTCAAGAACATTAAGCTAAGTGAAAGAAGCCAGACACAAAAATCCACATATAATTTCATTTATATGAAATATCTAAAATAGGTAAATCCATAGTAGCAGAATGCAGACTGGGGATTACCAGGGGCAAGAAGGAGGGGAAGAATAGAAACTGCTGAGTGCATATAGAGTTTTATTTTCCGGTGATGGACATGTTTGCACGATATTGTGAATGTGCTAAATGCCACTGAATTTTTCACTTTCAGATGTTTAATCTTATGTGAATATCACCTGAATGAAATGTTTAAGATTCTCATACACACATGCATATCATTGCACCAAAAAGCTTGAAATGCATAAATGTCATCATACTATGTACTGTGATGGTTAATTTTACGTGTCAACTTGACTGGGCTAAGCAATGCCCAGACAGCTGGTAAAACAATTTCTGGGTGTGTCTGTGAGGGCGTCTCTGGAAGAGATGAGCATTCGAATTGGTGGACTGAGTAGAGAAGATGACCCTCCCCAATGCAGGTGGCATCATCCAATCCACTGAGGGCCTGAATAGAACAAAAAGGCAGGAAAAGTGAGACTTTGCTCTGCTTGAGCTGGGATGCCCATCTTCTCCCACCCTTGGACATTGGTGCTCCCGGTTCTCAGGCCTTCAGACTGGGACTGAATTACACCAGCATCTTTCCTAGGTCTACAGGTTGCAGACAGCAGATCGTGGCCCCAACTTCCATAATGCCATGAGCCAATTCCTGCTATTAATAAGGTAATTAATCCTATTGATTCTGTTTCTCTAGAGACCACAGACTAACACTTATACACGTCCTCTCTCCATGTTTTGCTTTGTTTGTTTGGTGCAGACTTTCTTTTCTTTTCCCCCTTGCCTTCTCTCCTTTCTCCTCCTCCCTGTATCCTCATATCTGTTGTCTCTCCCCCGCCCACCGTTAACCCATATTAACACTGTGTTTCTCTACAACGTACAAGACATTTACACTCGTACACATAGACATATACAAGGGGTTTTATTTGTTTTATAAAATGGGATCATACTCTTCATGCCTTTACATTTTGCTTTTTTTCACCAGAAATTCCTACTGAAATAGATCCAAGTACTGGTATAACTCTAACATTTTTTTAATGGCTACTTACTGTCCTAACAAAAACTGAAAGAAGACTCCCATTCAATCTACAATTGGTTCCTCCAAAGTCCTCTAATTCTGTCCTCCATCTGCAAAGAAAGCACTGAAAACCCAAGATCAACGAATCATGTGCTTTCAAATTGTTTCTCCAGTCGTGCTGATGGACATACCCACACCGCCTCACGCAGACCCACTTGGGATCAGTGACGTGCATTTTTAGGACAGCTGAAGTCGAAGTGCAGTTTGTAACTGTGTTAGGAGCAAAGTTAACTGGTCCACATGGGGACTGAACCCAAAACCAAGGCCTCATTCCAGCTGTGCCTGAGCCGTGGAGACAGCCAGTACCCAGACAATTCGCTTTGCAGGAAGACTCTCTCTTCAAGTGGGTCCTTACTGACCAAAACCACCTTTTGAAGCAAATAAAACAAGGTCATATTGGTTTTCTTCCTTGAAATGGCGTCGTTTTCCTCAGCTTCCTCCAATATAAGATTTAATAATAAGCTGGTTTCAGAGGTTCGTCACACGGTGGTAAAAAGCAAGAAATCATCCCGTATTTTCTTCATTCAGCTTGCCGACAGCTGCAGCTATTTTCAGTTGTCTACAGGCAAGGCGAGGGCAGGGACACTCTTCTTACGTTTACGGAGCATATCCGCCAGAGAAGGATGTTCACACAGTGTTCTTCGTACCGGAAGGTGCCAGCCATTGTGACCGCTCTGCGAATGAATGAATGCTCTTCCTTGAGTGGTCTTCCCTAATGAAGACGGACCCTGCCCTGGGTAAGTCTGGAATCCTCCAACGCGAGATAAAAATGAGAGCTGGTGCCCGGGCTGAGCCTTGCAAAGTCCCGGTGGCCTCTGATGTTTCCACAGGCCTCTCCTAGTGGATGGAAAATATGATTTTGCTATTTACCAAAGAAAGGAAAGTAACTACAGTTTTTTAGCAGGGGGAAGTTCCAGATTTTTGTGGCACTTAGAAGTTATACAGTTCGGGGGGGGAGGGCTTTTTAAAAAAAAAGAATACAAAAATATATTGCTTTTGCAAATTTTACAAAAGTTGATGAGCAAGGGAACACACCACTACGGGCCTCGGAAGAAGGTCATGCTAATAAGGAAACCTGAAGCTTAAGCTCTATTTGCTTTCGAGTGAATCCACCCCTGCTTTTGAGGACCTACCCTGTGTTCTCTCATTGACCCCCCCAACAATCTCGTGAGGTACGTGCTCTTACCTCACAGGTGTCCAGGATGCCAAAGAAAAGTAACCACTTTTTTCTTCTTTATATTTTTTTGTAGTATTTGAATTTTCTGTATAATATGTATTTTGTTTGTTATCATAAACAGTGAAATCATTTTCATTTCCGAAAAATATGAGAAAGAAAAAAACATGCCCACAGCCTTTGTGTATTGGGTTTAATGCTATTTCACCAGCATGCCCCAGAAAGCCTGGTGTTCCATATGTCTTCAGTAATATTTGTCATATATCCAAACCCAGACTAAGTTTGCTTGGAGGTTCACATTCTTTGCATACCCAGCTTGTCACTGAAGGGCTCAGTACCAGGCAAGGGGAAAGGGCAGACCACCTCATGGATGCCAGGTCTGCAGCCAACAAAGACCATGATCCCAGAGAAATCAGGAAGGCTCTTTGCCCCCAAATTCTCAACCCCATCTCCTTCACCATCATCACCCCTGCAAAAAGAAGCCCTTGTTCTTATGTCTGTTAAGGGTTGATATTCCTTTAATAACAGGTAGCAATATTTTGTCTCAGAATTAAGGCTTTATCATTCCTCTGGGATTGTGACATGAATCCCTCCTCTTACTGCTGCTGACTCTTAAGAACACTTTTGGGAGAAGGTGGTGTTCTAAGGGTGCAGTAGGCTCTACAGAACTGACTTCCAGGGAAAAGAGGGCACCATCTCCACCAGAATCAATAAAATCTGATTGTGCTGTGGAGAGGAAAGATGTAATAAGTTCTCAAGATACTGGGTTGGGAATCTCTGTTGTCTACCTATGTCTGTGTCCATCAGGGGGATTTTAAACCTTCCTCATTTAGTGTTTGCACACATCTGTTCTGATCGCCTATTCACCGCGCACTGGTGAAGAAGGGATTTCCCCACCCTGAATAGTGTGTGATCGCTGAACACACAACGCCAACCCTGGACAGATGAGATGGACCGCAGTTTATTAGTCACACACTCACAGCCCAGGGGGGGAGGGCACCACACGCCATGCAGGACCACACAGGGGTTGTACTTGGGAGCTGAGGGAGGCCGACTTTGCAGTAACAAGAGGGTGAGGTGCCCCTTGGTTCCCACAGGAGAATGTGATTGGCTTGTTTGAATAAAGGGAGGAGCTTGTTTGAATAAAGGGATGTGATTGGCTTCTTGGATAAAGGGAGGAGCCTTTCCCACTGGGTTGGGGGCGTATCCCGCAAGAGAAGAACTTATGATCCAGCCTTTGGGGCCCCGTGTGTCTCAAAGATACCAAGGCAGCATATGGAATTTCAGGCCTTACAATGCAATAGCTTGTTAAATTTATTCCTGAGTATTTTCTCTTATTTTTTACTGTCATAAATGGGCTTTTTCTCCACCATTATGTTCTGTAACTAAACAATATTTTTAAAAAGTTAACACAGGAAGCAGAGTGAGACAGCTGCCATTCAGAGACATGAAGACAAGAAAGCCTCAATTTTACAACTGAAAAATCAGGGAAGATATTTACAGAGCAATTTAGGACCAAGCATTACCATCTGAGGTCAGTTACCCTGTCAAGCTATTGTGCTCTGAGAGTAAAAAAGCAACATTTGTAAATCCTTAAGAAGAGAAAAGGCCACCATTAAAAACCATTCATTTCAAGGACCATTAAAAATGGACAATTTAATTTGCATCTCAAAGAAAAGAGAAAAGATAAATTTGTCCCTATGACTAATGGGGAAAATTTGACAGTGTAGATTATTATCTTTTGTCTTAATGGAAAATACAATATGTAACAATGAGGTATTAAAAAAGGGACTTAAAAGGTTTTAAAGCAACGATATGAATGATTTAACAAAGATAGTAGACAGTGAAACTAAGTGTTCCTCAAAAGGAACTTCAAACTATTTTTAAAAATCCATAACTAGCAAGAGTAATGTTTCATTCATTTCTTTATTCAACAACCATTTACTGAGTGCGTACTATGAGCCAGGATCCATTCAAAAGCTGGCATTCAGAGGTGAAGTTTGCAATCCTGGCCCTCAAATCGCCCTCAGGCTTACAAAGGAAGATGGACAAGCAAACAAGGTTGTACCAGGTGCCACAGGGCACTATTCAAGCTACATAAGGAGGAGAGGAAGGGGCACCTGCCCCAGACTAAGAAAGAAAAGGCTTCTCAGCAGAGGGGACACCTAACCCTAAATTTCTAGAGTAGAGAGGAGTTATCCAGGCAAATTAAGGGGGAAATTCCAGGCAGAGGGAAGAGAATCTACATTCAGGGACATAGACTATGAAGCAGGTGTGGCTGCAGCTTACAGGAGAGGAGGGTGTACCTGGACACGTAGGCAGCGTTTGGATAAGAAGTTTCTTGTATTCCACGTGAAGAATCTGAATCTAGTTCTGAAGGCAGTGGGGAGTGTTGAAGGGTCTTAAGGAGGGGAGTAATAGCATCAGACACACAGTTTTGGAAAACAACTCTGGCTTCATTGAGAGGAACAGACTGTAGGCTAGGAGGGCGATTAGGACGATAAGGTAGCAATCCAGAAGGAAATCTCTGAGGACCTGGAGGCAGTGGGATTAGAAGAGAGAAAATGAGATAGATATGAGATATATTAAGGAGAGACAATCCGCAGGTCATCGACTGGACTTGAAAGGGGGGCGGCGCGGCAGGTAAGGCTGTCCCCAAGGCTTCTGACTTGGATGGCTGGGCTTTTAAGGAGCAAAGAAGATGGTAAGTTCTATTTGTCATGTGCTGAATTTAGAAAGATCAGAAGCACTAAAAAGTTCATTGGACCAAAAGTTCTCAAACCTTTTATGTGTATGAGAATCACCTGGCGATCTTGTTCAGCTGCAGATTCTGTTTCTGTAAGTCTGCGATGGTACCCGAGACTCTTTTTTTTTTTTTGCGGCTTAAAACAGAAATTTATTCTCTTCCAGTTCTGGGGGCTAGACATCCACAATGAAAGTGTTGGCAGAGCAGTGCTCCTTCTGAAGGCTCTAGAGAAGAATCCCTCCCCTGCACGTTTCTAGCTTCCGGTGGTTGCAGGCAATCCTTGGCGTTCCTTGGCTTGTGGCTGCACCACTCAAGTCTCTGCCATCACCTTCACGTAGAGACACGCAGGGAGAGAGCTGTATCCAAATTTCCTTAGTCTTATAAGGATACCAATCATTGGATTAGGACCCATTCTCAACCCAGTTTGACTTCATCTTAACTTGATGAAGATGAATCAAGGGACCCTATCTCCAAATAAGGCCACAGTCACAGGTTCCCAGTGGACATGAGTTTTAAGGAAACATTATCCAAGCCAGTACAAGGCTTCTTGCAGCCAGTTTTGCCATCCTGAAGGAAGCCAGCCTGAGAATGAAGTTAACACATGGAGCCATACAGAGTCAAGGTGATCTCAAAGTAAATGACATCATTAACCTCTGGATAAAACTGCCTAAAGTTTATTATACTTTGGATAATTTAATTTATTTAAGCCAGGAAATTTCTCTTTTTATTTAAGTCACTTTGTGTTGAATTTTCTTTTGAGGGTTTCAAAAAGACTTCTGAGAACTTGGTACGAATTTTGTTGAGAGACGGGAAAAGGTCATGCTATATAACAGGGAATGGCAGGAGGAAAAAATCATGAGGATAAAATGAAAGGAGTGTTGGAGTGAAGGTTTGGTACCTGAGATTCTGACAGGCTCCCAGGTGATGCTGGACCACGAACCACACTTTGAGGAGCAAGGATTTCCACTATGAGGCCGATTAGATAATTATGTCTCGATCTCACACGAAAGAAATAAGGAAATACCTATTTTAGGATATCTGAAATTTAACCACACAAATACAATGAGATTAAGAATAAACTCAAAGATGGATGACTTCTGGAGAAATGCTTTGTTAAGTGCGCAGGGCAGGAGGTGAGACCAGAAGCACCAGGTAAGAGACAGCCCAACACAGGCTTTGAAGACGATAGGAAAGGGAGCAAGAGGACAGCATGCTGGGAGGAGGGCCACCTGGTCCGCCCCCGTGTCCCCCCACCCAGTGAGCAGGCTAGTGGTCTTGGTGGGTGGGGAGGGGGACGTGGGGCGTGTGCCCACGTAGTGGGTTTGGGCGGGCTGTGCGCTCGAGGCATCGCGGGGTTCTGCATCCAGGCAGGCAGTGCAGGGCCAAATGCCGAGCCAGCCACAAGGACGAAGTGGACAAAGGGCCAGCGGACATCGGGTTACAGAAGAAGTAAAACACACGTGATGATGAAATGTAGTGCCGCCTGACAGGTCCAACATGGTCCAATGCCTTTCAAAAGGAAGAGCCACTGAGTGACTTTAAAAACCAAATCCAAGGATTTGATGGATGTGGGATGACGTCCAAAGACTCACTTAAAGAAAAAATGGCAAATTAAAATGAATGCCTGTGCCGATGTAAGAAAGGCAGGAGTTTAAATAATGAGCTCTGACGAAACAGACTTCAAGCAAAAGCCAGAGGAAAGAGCCACGTTGGCACATTAGAGTGATAGGCACAGTAATTAATGAAAACACAGCGACATTCTTTCGGTGCCACACATTTCCTAACAACATAATATATAAATGAAAAGGTGACAGTTATCCAAGAAGAAATAAATGAAACCCTATGAGGGTTCCATAGTACCTTGCTTCAGAATATGGCCGATCACATACACAAAAGAATGGTTCTAAAAAATCACAGCTGAACAGCATCATTAATAAGGTAGGATTAACAGTTTTAGATGAAAAATGAGAGAATCTACCTTTTAAAAATGTATATGAGTCTCTCTCACACTCCAAATAACTATATATTAGATTGACAAGTTTCAACTAAATAAAAAGAATGTACAGACAGCACATATGTTAATAAAATTAGAAATATAATAGCAAACACTTGGATGGTGTTTATTATGTGACAGGCATTGTTCTCTGTGTGTGTGTGTGTGTGTGTGTGTGTATGCGTGTGTTTACAAATATTAACTCTTAATTTTCATTAAATGAAATCTTATAAAGTAGGTTTTGTTATTATCCTCATTTGACAGATGAGAAAACTGGAGAGAAGTTAAGTAACTGGCCAAAGGCCTTACTAGGACGTGACAGTCACTCCACTGTATATACACAGGTAGCTGCCCAGTTTACAATTCTTTATTCTGTGACCCCCATGACCCTCAGGGGCCACGTCTGTGCTGTTCTTCCCACTAGACCTGGAAGTAGACCCGTGACCCTCAGTGAGCCAATCAGACTTTCTCTTCCAGCTACTTAAACCTGATGCAGAGAGATCCGGAGGCTTGACTTGATTTCCCAGCTGACCCCAGTAAAGCGGGGGGTGGGGGGGGGGGTGGGCCCTAGAGGCTGCAGGCCCGGCTGGGCTGCCAGGCACCTGCATCTGAGAGCTGGCTGTTCAGCCCTTTACTATTAAGAGCTGTCCCAGGATCCTTCTAGTACTTTCTGCCTTTGCATAAGTTATCCAGTAAGCAGAAGAGCCTTACTGAATATGCCACAGCATTTAAAAACACTCCCCACGGGCTTCCCTGGTGGCGCAGTGGTTGAGAGTCCTCCTGCTAATGCAGGGAACACGGGTTCGAGCCCTGGTCTGGGAAGATCCCACATGCCGCGAGGCAGCTGGGCCCGTGAGCCACAACTACTGAGCCTGCGCGTCTGGAGCCTGCGCTCCGCAACAAGAGAGGCCGCGATAGTGAGAGGCCCGCGCACCGCGATGAGGAGTGGCCCCCGCTTGCCGCAACTAGAGGAAGCCCTCGCACAGAAACGAAGACCCAACACAGACATAAATTTAAAAAATAATAATAAATTAATTTTAAAAAAAAGTAATTTAAAAAGGTTTGGGAGAGACAGAAGAAAACAGAAGAAAATTAAGAAAGTTCGAAAGCTATTAATTCTACAGGAGGAGGAAATTGGCAGTAAAATAGGACCAGCCCTGTGTAATATAAATTCACGGGCTTAGTTGTGTTTATAGGCTTAAATTACACATTTATTAAATCTGTGTACGGCTCAGCCACTCTATCTTTGCCTCTTACCAGCTAATCTCTTTGGTTTTCTTTTTCTTTCTTTTTTTTTAAGTGCCAGATTAAAGACACCTGCCAGGAGTTACCAATCAGAATGCTCCAGCCTGAGAGGATGGCAACAGCTCGGCCAGGGGTCAGAGCCGGGTGCCTGGAGCGTCTGCAGGACACAGGAGCTGCCCTCAGGGTCCTCTGAGGTGAGTGGGCACTCAGGTTAGTGGCCTTACCACAGCCCATGCCCCCCCTCCTGAGCCGTCCAAGGGGACCCTCGCTGCTGCTCCCTTGTGGGGTGCAGTCTGCACCCCATTCTCCATATTCGAATTCCGCCACCATTCCCTTGGTGCTGGCACTCCTGGGGTGTCTGCTAAATGCAGAAATCCCCAAACCACCACCCTGGCCCCGGCTTAGGGGAACCTAAAAGCACCTCACCCTCCCTTCTGCCTCTCCCAAACCTTTCATTCCAGCCCATCACCTCCCAAAGCCAAGGGCTTTCGCAGCCAAAAACAGAGGTGGGGATTCTCCTCTGGGCACGTGACGCTTCTGCTTTTGGCTCAGCATCCCCCAAACCATTAATGAACTGAAGCAATGAGAGGCAGGCTCTTGCTTCCTTGGAAGAGTGAGGAGAGAAAATACAGCAGCAAGAGACAGGCACAAATTAAAATCTATCCTGACACGGTCCCTGTGTCCCTGTGGCTTCTGGGGAGGATTCCTAGGCTCCTTGAGTGAGAACTGGCTGTGGTTTGAGCCTGTGGCTTCTGGCTCCTTTGGGCATCCACCGAAGAGTATGTGGAAGGAAGGGAGAGGATGGGGCCACAGAGAGAAGTGCTGAAGCCTTGACAGCAGGGCTACTGATCTTGCAGGGTCTCTGTAAGAGGGAAAATACAATTTTAAGAGGCTAGGAAATATCATCGTACCTGTAGAAAGAGAAACCTATTTTTTTCTGTTTTCTGAAGAAAATGAGTATATTCCAAAGAATGTCAATGTAACAGCTAACCGTAACAATAGCTAAAGATCTAGAGCTTTATGGATTTTCTCTGAGAATACTATTTTTTAGATTGTTAGGAATAAATTATTGCCAAGAAACAATTACTAAGATACAGTCAGTCATTCATAAGTCTTATTACTGAAGATCTGCCCAATGTTTTAGATATTTGTTATGAAACACCCTGGGATTTATCAGATTAATAATCCAAGACAGTCAGATTTCATGGCTTTTGGAATTGCAAAATATAGGAACACTTTAGGATCTAAAAATATATCTCAAAATGTGCAGTTATAAAGCACCATGAGCATTGTGCTATTTTAGTTAGACTAAGAAATTATCTGGAAGGAATAACACACCAGCTCGCTAATACATTAATATTTAGCAATTTATAACTATAATTACTATAATAAAATGATTATGATAATAACAAAAACTATTTTCTAATAGCCAGTAGACTAAGTGCTAACTCAGGGCCTGTCCTTTTCTAAGCACTGTATAGGTATTAACGTATTAAATCCTCACAAAAAGGGAGGTCTTTTTTTTTTAACTAATTAAAAAAATTTTTTTTCACCTTTATTCAGGTTTAATTGACACACAAAATTTTAAGATATTTAAAGTGTACATAGTGTGGTGATTTTTAATACGATTTTTAAAGGTTACTTTCCATTTACAGTTATTACAAAATATTGGCTTTATTCCCCATACTGTATCAATGCAATACATCCCTGTAGCCTATATTACACCCAAGAGTTTGTGCTTCCCACCTCCTCACTCCACGTTCCCCTTCCCCCACTGGTAACTACTGGCTTGTTCTCTATATCTGTGAGTCTGCTTCTTTTTTGTTATATTCACTCACTTGTATTTTTTTAGATTAAAAGAGAGTTATTATTACTACCCCTTTTTTTTGAGATGAAAATTGAAACCCAGGAAAGTTAAGACACTTGCCCAAAGTCACACAGCTACTGCACGGTGAAGCTGGGACTTGGACACAAGAATTATAGCTCTTGTTATCTCCCTTTTCTATTTTTATTAAAGTAATACAAGCTTATTGGTTAAAGGAAATGAAAGCAAGATGGCCCTATAATGAAAAGCTTCTTCTCTGCTTGTCTTTATGGTTATAGACCAGCATACTAAACCAGCGTCACCACCTTGAGGGTGGATTCCCAGTGATTTCCACAATGCAGTATCCCTCTGGGGATTTTTTTCCCTAGCATCCCGATGGGCAGATACTCACTGAGTTCTACCAGCGTGGAACCTTAGCAAACCTCCCCATCACCCAGTGGGCATGGCCGTACCCTCTTCAACAAGGTTTGTATCTCAGCCTTGGGTGGGGAGGGGTCCCCCTTCCAGGTTTCTTCCTTTTTTAGATGCTCTGCCTCTGCCCAGAGGTAGTGCCTGCTCCCTACACCTTCTTTTCTTGTATTCTTTAGGGCCCTTTTTACCCTTCAGCAGTCAATCCCCCATTATAGTTAATAATTCTTTACATTAACTCTCCCTGTTGGGATTACTGTGTGGTTTCTTTCTCCTGATTGGATGCTGACTGACACAGTGAGCTATCCCCATAATTTATAATGAAGGCTACCATTTTTTGTGTGTGTTTTTATTTTATTTTATTTATTTATTTGGCCATGTCATGCAGCTTGTGGGATCTTAGTTCCCCAACCAGGAATTGAACCTGCGCCCTCAGCAAGGAAAGCACAGAGTCCTAACCACGGGACCGCCAGGGAATTCCCCTCAATGCTACCATTTGTTGAGTATTTCTTACATGGGAGACACTGTATTAAGCATATCAAAAACATTATTTGATTTAATCATACAAGTAATGCTATAACGTAGATGTCATTATCTCCATTTGCAGATGAAGACATTAATGTTCAGTGTCACCTAGGTAAGAATGACAAGCCTGGTCTAACGGACTCGAAGTGCATGCTCTCAACCATCATGCCATTAGGAAGGACCATTAAGGAAGCAATGCAGTCTGACCTCACTGAGGCATAGGTACCAATGCACCAGTAACTAGTCTTCATTACACAGAGATGAACATACCACATCCATCCACAGCTGAAATCACAAGCTTTCTTGGAAAACCCACAAGTAACTAAAATCACCTTCCCTTTTAAGTATGCCCATCTGCTCCAGGGAAAACTGCCTTGCTTGATAGTTCAGCTAATCAGCTTACCCAAAGACAAAAAAATTAAGGGCAATCTTTGGTCCACGGATGGTCTGTGATTTTTACTTTATAAACCTTGCCCTGAATTTGTTCAGTGACCTTTGATTTATAGACGATTGATCTTCCTTGTATACAAGTTCAGTTTCAGCTGGGCTTTTAACTAAACTCATTTCTCTGAATTACCCTTTGACAGTTCTTCCTGGAGGGCCCACTGAGATCTGCTCACGTGTCCATAGGAGCCTGGAGAAACATGCAGCTTGCGTGTACACCTCATCTGGCCCCCCTGAGTTCTAGCTTGTTTTCTCTTGGTCCCTCGGGTAACTGTCGTTATGGGCCAGTTAAGCTCTGTATCTTGAGCACTGATTCTACTTCCTGGCCAAGTCTGGTCGTACTGTGTCCATGGCCATCGTGTGGGGGACAGGGGAACTGCTGGACAGGTCACATAGTCACAGTTTTCTAGGAATGTGGCTTTTAGGAATCTCCAGAGCCATTATTCTCTCTCCACTGGCTGATAGGCTGCTTTTCCACAATGACTGTGATTCCAAGACTTGGGTTTCAAGGCTTCTGCGGAGCTGCAGAGAGGGGGATGCAGAGTAGGGCAAATTAAAATGCCACGAAGATCATTGTTCTTACCAAGATTCAGCCTGTTTCCTTGAATAAACACCCTTTGCATTGTTGCAAGCCTTTGGTTAATTTCCAGAGTTCTGAAAAAGATGATTTTGACTGTTTTTGCTGGTATTCTCGTTGCTTTTATGGAAGAGCGGGTGTTCAGAGGTCTTTACCCCCTCGTTCTAGAAGTGCTTTGATAGTAAGGTTGAAATAAATCATAAATTTGAGTCCTTAATTTAACTAACATTATTTCCAAACAAGTACAACAGGAAACAGCACAGAACAAAGCAGCAGGAATCAGCCACCCATGCCTCTGGAGCTACCTTATGCTTGCCTAAGGAGATTTTTCCATTGCGGGATTATGGGGAGATTTCTGAACAAATCAATTTTTGTTATCTTTGGCTACCTCTGGAGGAGGTTAATAAATTAGACTCTAAAAGTCTCTTAAATTAAAAGGGTTCCTATTCTGATTGATTTGTAGAGATGGATAAACACAATTTAAAAAATTCTCTGAGTTGCAGTATATCAAGTATTTAAGTTTTTTCAAAGGACTAGCGTTTGTAAGCATGTGGAGTTAAAATTTATATCTTCTCTAGGTATTCTTAGGTTATGTTGTCTTGATTTATACAAGCATTTGTTAATCTCCATAAAGTATTGGTCTTGCTTATTAAACTATAAGATAAAAAGCAAGAAAAATACAAGTTGTTATCAAGCTAAAAAATAGAGAAAATACTAAAACATCAGAACTTTGCAACAAGTGTAAAAATTGGGGGGATTTCGGTATATAAATACAGAAAAATTGTACAAGGGCAAGTGCAGGTAATGTTAATAAACATGATTAATCTTTGAACAAATTATACTGTTTTGATACTTTTGGTTTAAAAAGAATTATGTTTTCTCCCTGATTTTATAGCAGTATATAAAAAAAGTTAGCATAATATTCTAGCTGATGTAAGGCATTAGTTTACTTTCACACGGAAACCTTAGTTAATCTGTCCTTCTTAAATTTCCCATTCTGTTTTTCATGATCAAATAATATTTTCACTAAATGTTTAATATTATAAACGATTAATCATCATAATAGATGTCTTCCAAAATACAGTTGACCCTTGAACAACTCAGGGATTAGGTGCGCCCTCCCACTGACCCTCTGCAGAGTCGGACTCTGCATATAAATTATAGTCAGTCCTCTGTATCCCAGGTCCTGCATCAGCATCTCCAAACATCCATGGATGGTGTAGTACTATAGTATTTACTATTAAAAACAAGTCACGTATAAGTGGACCCAGGCAGGTCAAACCCCTGTTGTTCAAGGGTCAACTGTAATTTACTCTTACCAATTTCACATAATGCTACAAATTATACAAATTTTGGTTTTCATTTGCACTGTGTATAAAATTTCAGATGCCATATTTCCCTTAGGTACATTTTTTTTTTTTTTTTACTATGCATAGGTTTTGGACGGGTTTTTTTTTAGGTTTTTTTCCCTTTTTAAATTTGTTAAATTATTTTATTGAAGTATAGTTGATTCACAATGTTGTGTTAGTTTCAGGTGTACAGCACAGTGATTCAGTTATAAATATTCTTTTTCAGATTCTTTTCCCTTACAGGTTATTACAAAATATTGAGTATAGTTCCCTGTGCTATACACTAGGTCCTTGTTGGTTATCTATTTTATATACAGTAGTGTGTATATGTTAATCCCAACCTCCTAATTTATCCTCCCCCCTTCCCCTTTGGTAATCATAAGTTTGTTTTCTATGCCTGTGGGTCTATTTCTGTTTTGTAAATAAGTTCATTTGTATCTTTTTTTTTTTAGATTCCACATATAAGGGATATCACATGATATTTGTCCTTCTCTGGCTTACTTCACTTAGTATGATAATCCATGTTGCTGCAAATGGCATGATTTCATTCTTTTTTATGGCTGAGTGATATTCCATTGTATATATGTACCACATCTTTTTTTTTATATAAATTTATTTATTTTATTTATTTATTTTTGGCTGCATTGGGTCTTTGTTGCTGTGCACGGGCTTTCTCTAGTTGCGGTGAGTGGGGGCTGCTCTTCGTTGTGGTGCATGGGCTTCTCATTGCAGTGGCTTCTCTTGCTGCGGAGCACAGGCTCTAGGTTTGTGGGCTTCTGTAGCTGTGGCACGTGGGCTCAGTAGTTGTGGCTCACAGGCTCTAGAGCACAGGCTCAGTAGTTGTGGCACACGGGCTTAGTTGGTCCGCGGCATGTGGGATCTTCCCAGACCAGGGCTTGAACCTGTGTCCCCTGCATTGGCAGCTGGACTCCCAACCACTGCACCACTAGAGAAGTCCCCACATCTACTTTATCCATTCCTCTGTCGATGGACATTTAGGTTGCTTCCATGCCTTGGCTATTGTAAATAGTGCTGCAGTGAACATTGGGGTGCATGTATCTTTTAGAATTAGAGTTTTCTCCAGATATATGCCCAGGAGTGGGATTGCAGGATCACTTGGTAACTCTATTTTTCTTCGACTGAGTGCACAGCTTTGAGAGGGATGCACGTGGAGTGGTGGGAGGGGGGTGGGGGACACCCGCCTAGCCAGCCAGATCAGTCAAATCAACCCTGGTGATCAGTGGGGTGACAGATGTTATAGCGAGATCACCCTCACATCCTACATTTTCTTTAAAAAGCAAAACAAAACTTATTTTCATAGTCTGTACTATATTCCATCACGTGGATTTTCATACTTAGCCTTTACCCAGTAAGTAGACACCATTGTTTCCATTTTTCCTATTTTCCTATTAGTTAAGGCTAAAAACGCCGTTATACATATATCTTTGACCACGTCTCTGGCTGTTTGCTAAAGATGGAATTTTAGAAGGTGGTTATTGGACAAAGGCAATGAGCTCCTAAGCTCTTAAGACATATACTTAAATAACTTTACAGAAGTGTTATCCCAATTGAGAGCTCCACCAGCACCATTTAAGAGGGTCAGTTTTAACACACTGATACTTTCAGCTTTATTGAGATGTAATTCACATGCATAATAAGATTCACAGAATCTATAACCATCACCGTTATTGAATTTTATTATACTTTCATCACTCCCAAAAGAAATCCCATACCATTAGTCATCACTGTTCACTCTCCCCTCCCCTCCTCAGCCCTAGGAAACAACTAATCTACTTTCTGTGTCAATGGATTTGTCTATTCATGTAAATGGGATCATACGCTATGTGGCCTTTTGTGTCTGGCTTCTTTGACTTAGCACAGTGTTTACAAGTTTCATCCGTGTTGCAGCATGTGTCAGTCCTTCTTTCCTCTTTATGGTAGAATAATATTCCATTATGTGGATATACCACATTTTACTTATTCATTCCTCGGTTCGTAGACATGTTGATATTTTCAATTGATTTTTTTTATAATTTTTTAAAAGTCAGGGTTATTGAGGAATAATTTACATACAGTAAATTCACCCTATTTAGTTTTGTGAGTTTTGACAAATATATATCGTTCTGGAACTACCACCACCTAAAAAAGCCCCCCTGTGCTCAGTACCCTCCCCCGTCCCCAGTCCCTGGCAACCACTGACCTGTTCTCTCTTCCTAGAGTTTGCTTTTTCCAGAATGTCCTATAAATGAACTCATACATTATGTAGCCTCTTGAGACTGGCTACTTTCACTTAGGCCAATGCTTTTGAAAAACTTGATCAGTTGTCCTCAGTGCTAGGTATTTTCTGACCTCCCTTTAGTAATGTTATAAAAAACCCTGTCTCCCATCTCCTTGTTACCCTACTTGAGGACCTCTGGGCTCAGTAGCCTCTGAGACCCTTCCCAGTATTATTAGCATGTTATAACTCACAATGTATGACTCATAAAGCCCACTGCAGTTTGCTCACTGACCAGTGTGCAAATACTGATAAGAAAAGTGTTTCCAAACTGAAGCCCGAGTAACCCACGGGAAATAAAACCTGATATGTGAGAGTGACGTGTCCATTCTGCTTGTCTGTTCATAAACTCCTCTATCTTTTTCTATTTTTTATAGTTTTACTTTCAGTTAGCTTTAATTTTAATTAAAGTGATGCATGAACAGCATTCCATGTGCAGATGAATAGAACTATTGAGCTTGTTATGAAAAACAATAGTCCCCCCAAGCCCCCCATCAACTTCTCACTCTCCGGGGGCCACTGTTTTAGTTCTTTGACTGATTATTTTTATTTTTATTCATCTCTTTACGTAACACACTTACATTGATATTTCTTTTTCAACTGCAAGCAGTACCTATTGACTTCCTGCTGCGGAATATGAGGATTTAACCCTTTCTTACTCACACCCCTGTGCCCCTATCCTCCGAATATAACAATAGAATAATTTGCGTTAGAACAATATTCAGTGTTACATTCCTAGGACTATGTAAATGCCATTGACACATGAGCTATATAATATATTCTGATTATTTTCCTTTTCTATACATTTTTTTTTGTTTTAACTGGAGTTAATAATGATCATTTTTTAATATCCTGAGTTTTCTATATTCTTATCCCCAAACTCTCCCCAGTTTATGTAAATCTTCTCTCATCATTTTTGTATGCATTCGGTTTCTTTCTTTCTCTCGCCCCCTCTCCCTCTCTCTTTCTTTCCTTCCTTCTTCCCTTCCCTTCCTTCCCTTTTAAAAGAAATCTCACCAAGGGACTTCTAACATGCTCCCAAAGAGACTGGTTGATCTCTGAACCAGCTGTACAAGTTGCCATCTTAAGATTTCTTTTCACCATCATGCTGAGAATTCCCTCATTTTTCTCTTGTGTTGGAACCCCATGTTTTACTATTTTTTGGTTAACTATTGTTTTAGTAGAATGTATCTCTCAGTAGCTACCTGGAAGGTAAATGCTTTTGAGACCTAAAAATGTCTCGATTCTGTCCTCCTACTTGGTTGGTAGTTGGGCTGGTATGAGGTTCCAAGGTAGATGCCATCTTGCCCTAGAATTCTGATGGTATTTCTTCATGATCTCAAACTTCCAATGCGGCTACTACTGAGAAGTCTGCTCTTTTGATCCTTGACCCATTATAGTAAACTTCCTCTCCCTCCAGGAAGCTCTTAGGATCTTCTCCTTGTCCCAGTGTTCTGAAATTTCAGGATGATGTATCTTAGTGTGGGTCCTGAGCACTGGAGGCTTATTTTTTTCCCCTGAGGTATACTCTATTTAAAATACACTCATTTAGAATGCACAGTTAAGTGTGTTTTGACAATTATATACACCATGTAATCATTCCACATCAAGAGACAAAACACATTCCCACCACTCAAAAAAATTCTTTGTTAATCCCTCCACGCCAAGCCACAGACAACCACTGATCTGCGTTCTATAAATACAGACGGGTTTTGCCTATTCCAGAACTCGGTATAAATGGATTCGTGTAGCGTGTATTCCTTTGTGTCTCACTGCTTTGACTGGACACATTGTTTCTGAGACTCAGACATGTTGCTGTGTTTGGGTACCTGTAATTCAGTCCTTTTTTCTGCTGATCAGGATTCCGTTGTATGGCTGTTATCACAATTTGTTTCACTGGGCGATGATACTTGGGTTGTTTCCAGTTTGGGGCTATTATGAATAATGCTGCTATGAATATTCATACACAAGTCTTTTTGTGGACATGTTTTAATTATTTTGGGAAATTCTAAATGGTTTTCCAACATAACTGTACCATTTTCTATTGTGATTAATGGTAAAGTTTAAAAGCTGACCCACAAATGTCTTTTTGATCTGCTCTGTGCCTGATACTATCATCATTGGGCTGGTTAAAAAAAAAAAAAGGCCTGTGGTATAAAGAGCGTTGTTGAGAAGAATTTCCTCCCCATTTTTCTACTGGCAAAACTAGAAACACTTTGCCCATTTCAAAAAATTTTGACAAAGCCCCATTAATGTACCTCTACCGCACTCCCCCATCTCCATAGATACCTAGGTGCTGACAGCCCTCATACTAACCCACTTTATTTATTTCATTTTTAAAATTTATTTATTTTATTTATTTATTTTTGGCTGCATTGGGTCTTCGTTGCTGCACACTGGCTTTCTCTAGTTGCGGCGAGCGGGGGCTACTCTTCATTGCGGTGCATGGGCTTCTCACTGCAGTGGCTTCTCTTGGTGCGGAGCACGGGCTCTAGGCGTGTGGGCTTCAGTAGTTGTGGCACGAGGGCTCAAGGTTGTGGCTTGCAGGCTCTACAGCACAGGCTCAGTAGTTGTGGCATGCAGGCTCAGTAGTTGTGGCACACGGGCTTAGTTGCCCTGTGTGCAGCATGTGGAATCTTCCCAGACCAGAGATTGAACCCGTGTCCCCTGCATTGGCAGGCAGATTCTTAACCACTGCACCACCAGGGAAGTCCCTGTTCTTCTGTATAATTGCTCACGTTTAGGGATCAGAAAGGCAATTTGATTAAATGGGCCTTTGCCTAAAGGACTGGTAGCCCCTTCAATGTCAATCTGAAGACTTAGATTCTTCAGTTCTGGGAAATCTTCTTGGGTTATTTCTTTGGTGATTTTTCTCACCTCTATTTTTTTCTGTTTTCTTTTTTCAGAATTTCCATGACTTGGCTGTTGAGAATCCTGGACTGGCCCTCTGTTTCTTATCTTCATTTTCTACATCTGTGTCTTTTTGCTGTGCTTTCTGGGAGATTCCTTCAAATTTATCTGTCAAATTTCCTCTTTAGCTTTGTGTGTGCTCTTGTACTTTTAATTTTCAAGACCTCTTTTGTGCTCTATAATTTTTTTAAAAATAGCATCCTATCTTTGTTGATTGATGATTCAGTATCTTATAAATTTCTAGGGATTGGAATGATAGTCTCTCTCTCTCTCTCTCTCTGTCTCTCTCTCTCTCCCCCCACAGTGTCTGTTTTCCCCAGGATGCTTTGCTTTCTGTTTGTTCATTTTCTGGCCACTCTCTTCTACACTGGGGGCTTTCCTTCAGTAGCTGGGGAGTTGGCTCACTGATTATAGGGGCCCCCTAGGACTAACTGAATGTTCTGTGTAGGTGGCTTGTCTTATCTACAGTTGGCATCAGGGTGGGGGAGGGGTGTGGCTTGGTTTACATCAGGTATCTATGTGAGCATCTCTCTTGGTCAGATCAGATTCCTCTGAGGACTTTATGATCTCCTGCTGGGAGGGTAGCATGATTCCCGCCAGGGCTGGGGAGCCAGATTCAGGGCTCAGGAGAAAGTGGCTCAAGTTATAATATTCTACATGTGACCCTCCACTTCATCCCTCTGCTGGTGATCTGGTAACCCTGTCCTCATCTCTGCCTGGCATTCCACAGCCCAGAGGCAAACAGAAGGGAACTGGGGACTTTACTGCTTCTGGAGCAGTTTCCTAATCATCCAGGTTCACCTCCTCTAGGTGAAACTGACAATTTGATGGAGGAGCCCCTGAGGGCTTTTGGATTGTTTCTCAGCTTTCTCCACTGCTGGCTTATGAGACAGAATTCTTGGTTCTAGCAAATCAGTTTGCTTTATTCTTTCCACCTTCCAAAATTGTGTGTTTGTTGGTTTTTCCTTCTTCATTCTCTTTGTCCTGATTGTTTACTCCTTAGTTAAAGAAGAATTCCTTTACTGAGGATTTAGGAAGTTGGGGAGATTAATGAGTATATTCAACACACCGTTTTGTTTGGGAGTTTGAAATCGTTCCATTCTTTGCCCAGAACTGTGAAATAAAAACAATTAGAAAAAACAACCATTTCGCAACCCTTCCCCATTCTTGCACTTTTCCTTCACCTCATATTTTGCTCTTGTTGTGTTGAAGTTAGGAGCAAAGATGTTTTGCGCTGGAGACCCGTAAACCAGAAACACTGCTCTGTCTCCAGGCAAGAGCAGCTTTCAGTGTCCCCTGCACTGCGGGGAGATGCCAAGCAGTCAGGGATGGTGTTGTTCACA
Organism: Eubalaena glacialis; assembly: GCF_028564815.1. Taxonomy (NCBI): domain Eukaryota; kingdom Metazoa; phylum Chordata; class Mammalia; order Artiodactyla; family Balaenidae; genus Eubalaena; species Eubalaena glacialis. Next base: position 12,552,758 of record NC_083731.1, on the reverse strand, counting down.
GAGGACGCCTAAGCTTGGTAACAAGTGCCCGGTATAACCAGAAACGGACATCATTCATTGTGTGTTTTCTCTGTAGGCATTAAAGACCTAATGCCTAATGCCCCGATAGCTCTTGGCCAGGAGATCAGCAGTTTTCCTGAAGTGATATTATTTTTTACACAGATTCGTTTCTCACAGATCAGAGTTGCGTTTATTTTAATTAAGGCAACAACAAAATAGCTCAAAGGATGAGACGTTATAAAAATCACAGCCAGAGAGGACAGAAGCACCTTGAAAAAGTGGGCTTGGGAAGGTTTTAGGAGATCCTCACTCAATGTAGAGGACACGAGTGGTTGAGTATTGATAAATTAGGTGGGTGACTAGTAACATAAGCGTTTAGTAAGCAATTTTCCTCTACTTTACATAGGCTTAACATTTTTTATAGTAAAAAAATTTATTTATTTATTTATTTGGTTGCGCCGGGTCTTAGTTGTGGCAGGCGGGCTCCTTAGTTGCGGCTCACAGGCTCCTTGGTTGTGGCATGTGAACTCTTAGTTGTGTCATGCATGTGGGATCTAGTTCCCTGACCAGGGATCGAACCCGGGCCCCCTGCATTGGGAGCACGGAGTCTTATCCACTACGCCACCAGGGAAGTCCCAGTAAAAAAATTTTTAAGGGAGGGAAATAAGAATACCTCATCCTAGTATTCTGCCTCCCTGTCAGCTGCCTGAAATTATTCAGATAGGACTGGTCCCCAACACCCCCTCACACTGGCCAAAAATATGTAGTCAGTCCAAGGTAAGTTTTCTGTGTGGCAAGACTCACTTCTCTGCTGTTTCATACTTGCTCACGTACACACACACACACACACACACACACACACAAACACACCCCTCCCCCAGCTGCAGTAGGAGTGTCCTTTGGGGAGGGGACAGCGCTGTAGCACCGCGGAAAGAGTACTAGAAGGGAAGCGCAGTCAGGAAGGATACCTTCTAAGACTTTTGGCAAGTTGCATGTTCCCGGGCCTCGGTTTCTGCATCTGAAAGATGGAGATACTTCCATGATTACTGAGGCCCCTCCTGGGAGCAACTCTCCACGCTCCTATCTGTGGCCGAGTGACCTGCTGGTGACGTGACCTTGGTCTTGTGAGCATCTTGCTCTTCACAGCTGACCCCAGACAGGAACGCATTGTTTCACATCAGCCTGAACAAGTGGGTAGAGAATGTTCCAGAGCTGGTGAGCGGGGCCGAGAGGGCATCATGAAGGGTTGCCCCCCCCACCCCCCGGTGAGTTTGTGGTTGCCCATGAGGTAGTGATGATCTTCTGAAAAGACCATCACCAGGAATCAAGAAAGCGCCTTAAGTGTCTTGAAGCCCCCGTGTCACACAGGTCTGTTCATCCTGTCTACATACCGTTGCATCACCGATTTCTTTTTTGTAGGAAGGAGGTTATGATCACAGGTCATCCTCCAGAGAGCAGTTGGAAAGGTGTATTTTGCACTTACTGATAGCTGAGTCTGTGGCCCCATTTAATGTGAATTTGAGTGGTGGGCACCATACCCAGTAATTCTTCTTCGAGAAATTACCCTCTAGACCCACTGGCACGTGGGGTGAAGGGTCCCCGTGCAGGTAGTTTTGGTGCAAGTCTGTAACAGCAAAATCTTGGTTTTGGAACAGATTTCTGTCCTGGGAGGATGGTAAATAGCAGGGGGCCCAGCCACACGGTGGGCATCGTCGCTGTGAAGGGGGGCGGGGTCCCTTAGCGCTGATACATTAGGTGAGTTGAGATGTGCTCCTGTTTATGTAAGCACAGGGACTCATACATAATGATAAAAATATCTAGCGTTTACAAGAGCTTGAAATATGCCAGGCTCAGTTCCAAGCACTTTATATGCAGTAATTCATTTAATCCTCCAACAGCCCTATGGGGTGGATTCTGTTACTGTCCCCTTTTTACAAGCAAGAAACCTGAACTTGGTCAGTGGTGCACAGTTAGTGGTTGAGCTGGGGTTCAAACCCAGGCAGCCTGATGCCAGAGACCCGCACTTCACCACGGAGGAGTGTGCATGTGTGTGTGCGTGCACACACACACAACGTTTCTGGAATGAGATAAGTGTCCGTGTTTGTCTCTGGGGAGGGAGGGTTGTAAGGGGTAGGTGTCTTAGGTGAAAGCAAATATTTATTATTGAGCACCTTTTGTGTTATTATATATTCTTTTTTTTTTCAAATTACAAAAATGTTAGTCCATTTTTACAAATCATGTGGTATGAAGAATGACAAAACAGGAAGAGCAAAATATCATATCTGTGACTCTACTATGTGGAATTCTTTTTTTGTCCCTCACTCTCCTAGTCAGCCTGACATTGACCTTAAATCCTTGTGAAAGTGGCTTTTAGCTGCATTTAATGACACCTTTTTGAAACTATAGCATTGGACTAGCTTTTGTAACATATTTATGGTAGATAAAATAATCCCCCTCTAATGGCAATTGCACTTAGTTCTATAAACCAGTCATTAAACCCAGTTTATCACTGGAAAGAAAGATTTTTCGTATTTACTTGTACGTGGCTTACCACTTACATGTAGTAAGTGCACAAGTTGCTTTTTTGTCTGTGATGGGACATGGTAGAAAACCCAAAATGTGACCGACCAACCTTGCAATTCTCAGGACTGTGGTTTTGATAAATCACAGATGAGTCAGTCCTGACTCCTGTATTTTGTAGGAGAAATTCATTATGTGGCTTATATCCTCCCTAGAGAAAGTTCAGAGTTATTTCCGAAGTGAACTGCTGAATCACGTGACAGTTTAGACCGTCGAAAAATGTTTCAAATTGACCACGGAACCAGAAAGTTTCTTGGGGATTCATGGAATCAGATCGTGATAAAGGACCTCAAGACGTCTGCCAGTGTAGTCATTCCCAAATCTAACTGGTCACCAGAACCATCTGGGGGGGGTCTTTTGTTGTTGTGATTGTTAATCCAGATTGCTGAGTCCTCCCTAAAAATTCAGTAGCTATGGAGTGGGACCCAAGAGTCAGCAATCCATCACGGTTGATTTTTTGGTGTTCAGCCAAGTTTGGGAATCACTGGTCTGGTTTAACCCCACTCTGTTTACTAATGTAGGTATTTATTTATTTATTTAGGCTGTGCTGGGTCTTCACTGTGGCGTGTGGGCTTCTCTAGTTGTGGCACATGCACTCTAGAACATGTGAGCTCAGTAGTTGCGGTGCGCAGGCCTAGTTGTGGGATTTTAGTTCCCTGACCAGGGATTGAACCCGGGCCCCCTGCATTGGGAACACGGAGTCTTAACCACTGAACCACCAAGGAAGTCCACTAATGTAGTTTTGACTCATCTAATCATGCTTTAGTGGAAGAGCTGGTTAGCCAATGAATAACAAAATGCCCTGCAACACGTTTATAGATCCATCCTGCTGCATTTATATGGACTGTATGAATTACAATACATAAAACAATATGTGTTAGAGAACACATGGGTTTAGCACTTCAGAGTTAAAGGCATTAACAGATATTGTAACAGAGGCAGTATAGCATAGTGGTCAAGAATACAGCTTCTGGAGTCAGGCTGCTTAGCCTCTGAAGGTCAGAACATGCCACCCCAAAACATGCCACTTGGCATAAGGATTATTTTGAGCAGAAGGCAACTGAGATTCAGGAAGAGTTCCCTGTCCTCCCTTATCTGGCTGAAAGCAGGGCATAAATTTCCCTTTGTGAAGATGTTGCCCACATACCAGAAAAGAAGAGCAACTCCTATCACCGGAGAGAGGAAGTTGATACCAAGACATGTTTGCATAAACATACCTTACTAAAAATAACCCTTATTTTCCATTAGTTCTCCCATATGTTTTCTAGTCCCCTTGATTTATCGTCCCTCAAAGCCAAAACCCCCTTTCCTTTATTAAAATAATATATTAGCCCCTGAGTCTAACTACTTCTTTGAACTTTGCTTCTTTATTGTGAACTCACGTGCATGTAAATATTATTGAAATTGCCTTTTCTCTTGTTAATCTGTCTTTTGTTAGTTTAATTCACAGGCCCCTAGTACATGAACATAAGAGGGTAGAGGAAAAGTTTTTCCTCCCAACACTTCAAATCTTAGTTCTACAACTCCCTATCTATGTGACCTTGGACTCATTTTCCTTTTTTAATTCTCTCTGTGCCTCATTTTCTTCATCTAAATAGTTAATAATAGTACTATCATAGGGTTGTAAAGCTCAAATGAGTTAATGCTTTTAAGCCCTAAGATCAGAGTCTCGTACTTAATAGTTACTTGGCAGATATTAACTGTTCTTTTTTGTGTTCTTTACAAGGTATTATTACAGCAATTTTACAATTACGAAAGTTGAAGTTTGGAGAGTTTAAATTACTTGTCCCAGGTCAGATGAAAAATAGAGGAAACTCAAGGCCAGCTCTTCTGACTCCAGATTTCATACTCTCTAGTTTTTAAGTATTTATTTAACATTATAGCGTTGTCTATAACTTGATTCTTGCCAAGAGAATTTGGGACAAAGATTTAACATTGACTGACCAGAGGACTCTAGAAATATAAGAAAAAATGGAAAGATATAAAACAGCAGAGAGAACTCACTTCAAAATCAGCTATTGATAGCAAATAGGAGAAGCTTTAAACAATAATAAGTAAATGATATGGAAGGATAACTACTGGTATGAAACTGAATTAGGTAAGTGAGATTACAACAAAAATAAAAAATCAGGTGTGCTTTTGCCAAATCTGCTACGAATGAGGATAATACAAAGAACAGACAAGAGGGGAAGCGCCATTTCATGGTTACTGCTCCCCAGGCATCATTCACGTCACTCGGAGACTATGCAGAGACTATTACCATGTTATTGTGAAGATACAGCCTGCTTAGGTCAATACAACAGATTTCAGCGGGGATGAAATTGAATAGATAACCCAATTAGTACTATTGGTCATATGGAAACAAAAAATTGTAAACCCCATATTCTTTCATTCAGATGTGGCAAGAGATTGTAACTGAAGCCAGAAACTACAGGTCCTAGTTGGCAGTTTAATTTTTTTTTAATTAAAAGTGTGGGAGCAGCTGATACAGCTGCCGTTAGTCTCTTTATAGACAAGAAAAGTTACCAAATATTTACAAACCTGTTCCCATAAAGCTTAAGTTAAATCTGTATTTATTCTGAATCTTGTTATCTTAACATTGTTTTCTAAATTTCTTGTTAAGAGTGATGAAGGACTTTCACATAAATTAAGAGGTTATTTTTAGTAGGTCTAAGGAATATTCCCTTGTAATTTAGAATCTAAATATTTGTTATATGAAACCAGTCTTGTTAGAATTTTCGATGGAGAAAACTATTTATTCTCCTCAAGTTTATAACTATGATTGGAGCGGGGTTTGATTTTTACCTACCACATTTGTAATAATTTACGAGGTCCTCACTAATCTATCTCTTATTTAACTAAAGGTCTGGGTAAACTCTCTTAGGTTTAGGAACAAAGCTAAAGAATCTACTACCTGTAAAATTCTGTGGTTCTTTTCTTTAGAAATAAAAAATAAAGGGCCTCTAATTGAGTAAAAATCTTGACATGTGCGTCAGTGGCTGTTCAGAGATGACTTGGGAGTCTCCGCCAAAATACAAAATGCCTATGTTTGGGTACTGAAATCAACCACCCAAAAAAGGGAGGAGGGAAACTTAGATCAGTGGAGTAGGGTTGATTGTGAGCTAGTTACAAGCCAATAGGGTGATGAGGCTCTGCTAGAAAACCCAGTGCAGCCTCCAGCTGGCTCACTCAACGAGTAGAGACAGATGAAGGGGATAATGACTTGCTCTACTTTTCATCACAGCTGAATCGTAAGTTAAGCCCCAAGAATCCTAGTTTGAGAGGAGCCGGGAGAGTCAGAGTGTGGCCGTCAGTGGCAGCCATGGGCGTATAGAGCTGGGATCGCCCTTCAAGAGGAACTTGCCCTTCAGCAGCAGGGAATGTAGGCAACTGGGGGCGTCCAGCTGCATCACCTTTAGGCTCTACTTCGCTTTCGGATGAAGCCACACTGAGCCCAGGCAGCCCCCCGCCGCCCACGCCTGGGCCCTGAGGGAGTTACAAAGGCCTGGCCATTTCTGCCCAGTGCAGGACTCCTCTCCTGGGTGGTCGTGGAGCTCCTAGCTGGGTTGAGCAAGACTCTGAGGGCTGCAGCACAGTCCTGGCTCTCTCCGCCCAATCCCGCTGCCTTCCTCCCCTCCTTCCCCAGGTGTCAGATTAGCATCATGCTCTGAAGGCTTTCCCTGCCTAATCTCATTCCTCCCCCTTTATCTCCTGCAGGGTTTCCTCCCACCCCATCCCCCCCACTCCTAACTCCATCTCAGCTTCTGCTTCCTGAAAAAGCCAAAATGAAGGACTAGAGCCATAGTTCTTAATACTGTATCCCTCTAATCACTCTATCAAAGAACTAGGTTACAGCAGGGCAGAAACTGAAATTCTATTTCTTTCTAAGAAGGATGTTTAAATGTTGGCGGCCTCCTTTTTACACTTTGATAGTTGATATAAAAACCCGGGGTCTCACCCTACTGCCTTTGTGTACCAGCAATGGGGTGTACATCTCTGGCAAGGGTCCCGATGTGATCTCTTCAGATACTTTGTAGCTTTAAAGTTCTTTGGTTCTGGGGATCATTGAGCATTGTCACATAAAAGTGGGAGCCGATTTCTTCTGGGTTGCTCTAACAAGCAGAAATAAAAGTAGTTATGGGGAGGAGGATTTCACTCCACATAGAAAAGAAGCTTTTAACAACCAGAGGAGTCCAAAATGGAAGGGATTGCCCCTAGAAGTTGTAGGTTCCTGTATTAGTTTGCTTGGCTCAAACAACAGAAATTTTTTTTTTTCTATTTTCTTTCTTTTTCTTCATTTTCTATATTTAATGTTTTTCTTTCAATTTTTATTTTATTTTATTGGAGTATAGTTGATTTACAATGTTGTGTTAGTTTCAGGTGTACAGCAAAGTGATTCAGTTATACATATACAATACATATATCTATTCTTTTTCAAATTCTTTTCCCAGTTCGGTTATTACAGAATATTGAGGAGAGTTCCCTGTGTTATATAAATAGTAGGTCCTTGTTGGTTATCTATTTTATACGTAGTAGTGTGTATATCTTAATCCCAAACTCCTAATTTATCCCTCCTCACCCCTCTTTTCCCTTTGGAAACCACAAATTTGTTTTCAAAGTCTGTGAGTCTGTTTCTGTTTTGTAAATAAGTTCATTTGTATCATTTTTTTAGATTCCACATATAAGTGATGTCATATGATATTTGTCTTTGTCGGACTTACTTCACTTAGTATAATAATCCCTAGGTCCATCCATGTTGCTGCAAATGACATTATTTCATTCTTTTTTATGGCCAAGTAATATTCCATTGTATATATGTACCACATCTTCTTAATCCATTCATCTGTCGATGGACATTTACATTGCTTCCATGTATTGGCTATAGTAAATAGTGCTGCAGTGAACATTGGGGTGCATGTATCTTTTCGAATTATGGTCAAACAACAGAAATTTATCTTTTCACATTTCTGGAGGCTAGAAGTTCAAGATCAAAGTGCCAGTAGGTTTGGTCTATCCTGAAGCCTCTCTCCTTGGCTTGCAGATGGCCACCTTCTCGCTGTGTCCTCACATGGTCTTTCCTCTGTGCCTGTGCATGTCTGTGTCCAAATTTCTTCTTCTTATAAAGATACCAGTCATGTCATATCAGATTAGAGCCCACCCACCCTAAGGACCTCATTTTAACTTAATTACCCCTTTAAAGATCTTATTTCCAAGTACAGTTACATTCTGAGGTACCAGGGGTGAGGGCTTCAACATATAAATTTGCAGGGGGACACAGTTTAGGCCATTACAGCTGCCTCAGTGGGAATCACCAATCACAGTCCTAGTGTCACCGTCAGAAAGTTGCAGGCTGGCTTCCTCCTTGAGTGTGTCTCAGCATGCAGGGGGTGCCACTAGCCCTCCAGGTATGGGGCCCGATTTTGATTAACATGCACGTCTTACACGGGGTTTCCCTGGAAACGGGCCCTCAGACAAGGATTCAAGTGCAAGTTGTTTATTGGAGGTGGTTCCAGGAAACATGGGTCAGGCAAGAAGTATGAAAATGAGGCGGGAAAGAGAAGGAAGCCAATAAAGGGTGATATTTTTTTAAACAAATTATCACCATAGGCAACCGGGACCCATGTCTGCTGGGGGTGCTATAGATGCACCTCAGTTATCCCACCCAAGGCGGGAGAGAGCTGGAGCCTTGTGCACTGGCTTCACCCGTGAGGGCTGCTTCCTCGACCATGCACCCGCTGGCCCTTCCACCCTGCCCCGTGCAGGCAGAGCAAGTTGCCCAAGCCAGAAACAGCCACGCAATAAAGGACTGCAGGTGCTGACAATTGGAAGTCAGGCCAGCATTCTCAAACATGGTTCCAGCCAAGGAGATATGCACGTGGCACTGACCCTCCTCCCACAGGGTAGAATTGATTTTAGCCACGAGCGAAGTGATTTATAGCAGACAGAATGTGCAGCAGAGCAGACCACCATTCGGTCTAGAATGGACATGACCTGTCAGTGTAGGAGGTGAGAAGGAGCGCCCACAGCATAAAAAGATCATTTGTTTCTTGGAACACGCAAGATCTTTCCTTCATGAGTGTGAAGGCGAGTTCTGTCAAGGCTGTTCTACTCAAACTATCCTATTAAAAATCCATTACTGTATAAAAGAGCAGTCAAGTAAATAGTGAAATCACGGGGAGTGTCACCTAACCCCTTAAAGTTGGTGGCAAAAAATGGTGGTGTTCAAAAGTGTACTTTCATGTTAAATAGAATGATGTAGACCTGTATTCTTTGCTTTTTTTATTTTTTTAAATAATTTTTTAATAGATTTATTTAGTTTTGGCTGTGTTGGGTCTTCATTGCTGCTCGCAGGCTTTCTCTAGTTGTGGTGAGCAGGGGCTATTCTTCGTTGCGGTGCGCGGGCTTCTCATTGCGGTGGCTTCTCTTGTTGTGGAGCATGGGCTCTATGCATGCGGGCTTCAGTAGTTGTGGCACGCGGGCTCTAGTTGTGGCGCACAGGCTTAGTTGCTCCGCGGCATGTGGGATCCTCCCGGACCAGGGCTCAAACCCGTGTCCCCTGCATTAGCAGGCAGATTCTTTACCACTGCGCCACCAGGGAAGCCCCAGAACTGTGTTCTTGATATGTGATGTACTGTTCAGTGCAAAAGAGAAAGCGAGGTGCATAACAATGGGAATAGCATAGCATCATGTGTGAAGAAAGTGTATATCTATGGTCATGTGTATTTATACATGGGTTATCTCTAGAAAGATCCCAAGTCATTGGCAGCAGTGGTTGGGGAGGTGTGCTGAATTGAATTGGGGCTCACTCCGTCTCCATCCCACCCACATTTTAACGAGCTGTCCTGAATGGTAGAGGTTGGAAAGGCAGATACTACATTCCCAGGCTCCTTTGCAACTAGGATTCTGAAAGTATAGTGCCCTTGGTTGGATATGCTCATACATGATTTGGGAAACAGAAGTGAGGCATAAGGCATCTCCCTGCTACTGTTTTCATCTGGTAAGCAAGGTCATGGGATGTGATCAGCTGAATCCACGTTCCAGTGTCAGGGCCTTTTTATGGATGCTGAGATGCAGCTGTGGTGATGGTGCCCACAGTGGACTCTGGGTCACGGCCATGCTGGCTACTCTGAACTTCATAACTCCAGGGTAGTCCTTTGTCCCTCTTCCAGCCTTTCTGGTGATTTCATAAGCACTGAATTCCTTATATTAAGTCCCTTTCTGTTTGAAGTACCTGCAATGAACCCTCATTCATGCAGCTTTGGAACTGGGTGAAAATGAAATAAGAGGAAAACTTTTTTTTCACTTCATACTTTTTTTTAATAAACAAATATTTATTGTGGTAAAATATATGTAACAAAATTTACCATTTTAACCATTTTTCAGTGCACAGTGCAGTGGCATTAAGTATATTCACATTGTTGTGAAACCTTTATCACCATCCATCTCCAGAGCTTTTTTCATCTTTCCAAACTGAAACTCGCTGCACATTAAACACTAACTCCCCGTTCCTTCCTCCCCTAGCCCCTGGCAACCACCATTCTTTCTGTCTCTATGAATCTGACTACTCTAGGTACTTCAGATGAGTAGACTCATGCAGTCTTTTTGTGTCTGACTTATTAGCCTAATGTCCTCAAGGTTCATCCATGTTGTAGCATATGTCAGAATGTCCTTCCTTTTTAAGGCTGAAAATATTCCATTGTATGTCTATATCAAATTTTATTTATCCATTTATCCATCAGTGAATACTTGGGTTGCTTCCACATTTTGGCTATTGTGAATAATGCTGCCGTGAACATGGGTGTATAAGTTCAAGACCCTGCTTTCAGTTCTTTGGATATGTCCTCAGAAGTGGAATTGCTGGATTATATGGTAATTCTATGTTCAACTTTTTAGGAACCGCCATACTGTTTTTCATCACTCCATACCTTTTTGAACTGTCTGAATTACTGCATGTAAACCCTATTTTTAAAGTCTATTAAAAGTTATTAAGCATACTTAAACACAAAAAGGAAAAGAACATCTAAAGAGAAGACAAATAAAACAGCATAAGTTTTCTTCTGTGATGTGTCCTAGAGGTGCGTGTGGTCTAAGATTGGGGAGGTACGTGGTGAGTACCGCATCCCCAGACATCAAGACCCTTCTCTCTTAGTCGCTCTGTTGCTGTTCTCTCCCATCTGTGACATATTGTAATTATCGCTGCTTTTGTGCCCACCATTGAAGTTTCCAGTATGCGTATCTGCACCTCTCTCCTCTTCTTTTCTCTAAACTTTTCTTTGATCTTTTCTTCTCAGAATTCTGATTCCTTCCCCTCCCCCAACAGCTTTCATCTTTTTGCAAAAGGGCTGCCCTTTTACATTTATAATCGGTCAATCAGAGAACTCCTTTGCTCTCCCGGGATAAACTGATCAGTTACTGTCTACCAGGGAAAGTCCTGGGTCTTCAGCATTTCAGGGTTGTGTTTGTTTACTGTCTTGTTGGTGTTGTCTGCAATCACCCAGGATGATTTCAGAAGAGTCAAATATAACCAACTATATATCTATATCTTTATCTATGGTATTGCTTTATGTGATACAGCTCTAAAGCCTTGACTTCATGTAAGTGTATTGGATCCCAAATAAATATGAATCCATTGAGATCATGGTGGTGGACCATGATACAAGATGAAAAGGGATTTCAAGCTACAAAATATTTACTCTGGAGGATAGTGACAATCTAATCAGGAGACATCTGCTCTGAGTCTCACCATAATGTGAATGGAGTTGCCCTCAAAAATATCCACTGCTCTTTGCTCTAACTCTGTGCTTCCCAAGCAACCTCCTTGTTACTCATCTGGCTTCCCAAGAACCATGATGCCTGGGAATGAGAACCCTAGTTGGATGACTATGCCTTCCCAGAGGCATGAGCAAAGCAATTTAAATAAGTCTATGTATCATCAGAAATTAGTGAATTGACATTCTGGTTTATATATTATTACTCTCTTCTGAATTTGGTTAGCACATGACAACATTGTGCTTTAAAATATTTAAGACAGGGCTTCCCTGGTGGCGCAGTGGTTGAGAATCCGCCTGCCAATGCAGGGGACACGGGTTCGAGCCCTGGTCCGGGAAGATCCCACATGCCGTGGAGCAACTAAGCCCGTGCGCCACAGCTACTGAGGCTGTGCTCTAGAGCCCGCGAGCCACAACTACTGAGCCCGCGTGCTGCAACTACTGAAGCCCGCACGCCTAGAGCCCGTGCTCTGCAACAAGAGAAGCCACTGCAATGAGAAGCCCGCGCACCACAACGAAGAGTAGCCCCCCGATCGCCACAACTAGAGAGAGCCCACGTGCAGCAACGAAGACCCAACACAGCCAAAAATAAAATAAAATAATAAATAAATTAAATATATATATATATATATATATATATATATATATATATATATATAAGACAGAGTATCATATTTGAGATTCTGGATTCTGATAAATTACTGACATGCTATGCATTGTACAGTCAGGTTCCTCCTGGTGACGGCTCCCTGTCTCTCACTGAGCTTATTTCAAAAAACAACAATTATGTCCCCTTGTCTCTCCTTTAGAAACATTTCGATGTTGTCTCACAAAAGGACTGTTCCTGTAAATTACATAAAAATGGGTTGGAAAACAGTCACTTGGGACTGTCTTTCATCCTTCAGTATTGTAACATGACATCACGTGTCCCTGTCCAATCTTTACAAGAAATTACTTCTTCTCTAAAAATACAGGCAGTTGATAATCATTGGATTGCATTTCTCTTTCTTCTTTCTAGTATATAAAGCTGTCACTTGCCAGGATACATTCTAAAAGGCAAAACAAAAGGAAAAAGTCGCATGGTGGTAATTAAGTTATCCACTCTGAATGACATTAATTTTTTTGAAAGGACAGCTGTCCACCATGAAGTTATTATGTTTCATGGGCAGAACTGAAGCAGTGGCGGTGTCCAGCTGGGTTATGACTTGTGCAAACCTACAAGCCAAATAGTATGTTCATTTAGGTAACATTCATAATACTTATCAAGCTCATCATACTAAAAGTAGTATTAAACAAGCATCCGTGGCATCTTCCAAATTTCTAATATTTTTCCTTTGTGGGGGAAGTTTACTCTTTCATTATTTTGCATTTCAAAATCATTAGATTTTATATTACATCTAGAGGATGAAACTGATGTGTTCATTCAAAGTAAAGGAAATACTGACTTGCTTCCCTGCCCTCTACTTACTTATATATACCAGGCTGAACAGAAAATGATTCTAATATGAATATTTTCTAACTTCTTCCCCAAACACCAAATGTCTTAAAAAGGTCCCCGAATTCCTGACTAACCTACTTACATTTTCATTTAAATTGGGTAAATAAGCCCAGATTATAGAAATAGGTAGTAATGAACATTTGAATTTTATTAAAACTGTTAAAAAATGAAAATGTTATTGAAGAAAGCTAGTTTCAATGTATCACCATAATCTAATTATTTTGAAAGAGGGAATCTGACCCAGAGGTATAGTTAAACCATTAAAAAGTGCTTCATATCCCTTGTTAATTGAAAATGAAAGAGATTTTTTTCTGTGCCTCACTTCAGGGAAAACTGTGCAGAGTTATTTGTATGGAGGGAAAAGCAGCAAAGTAGTGCCATGCTTGGTCTCTCTGGGTCATGTTGCTGCCTGTTACCCACTGTCATTTTTAGGTTCTCCAGAGAGAAATACAGTTGACCCTTGAACAACACAGGTTTGAACTGCACGGGTCCACTTATACATGGATTTTTTCAATAGTAAGTACTTTAGTGCTACAGGATCCGCGATTAGTCGAATAGTGCCCCCAACCCCCAAGTTGTTCAGGGGTCAGGTGTGATTAACAAGCTGAAGTATTTTCAGTGAGGAGGTAATTCCTCCAAGCTTCTGGAATATTCTGGAGAGTCCAAGAGTTTTTTGTTGTTGTTGTTTGTTTTTAATATATTTATTTATTTATTTACTTATTTATTTTTGGCTGCTTTGGGTCTTCACTGCTGCACACAGGCTTTCTCTAGTCCTGGTGAGCAGGGGCTACTCTTCGTTGCGGTGCGCAGACTTCTCATTGCGGTGGCTTCTCTTGTTGGAGCACGGGCTCTAGGCACGCAGGCTTCAGTAGTTGTGGCTCGCAGGCTCAGTAGTTGTGGCACACAGGCTTAGTTGCTCCGCGGCATGTGGGATCTTCCTGGACCAGGGCTCGAACCCGTGTCCCCTGCATTGGCAGGCGGATTCTTAACCACTGCACCACCAGGAAAGTCCCCCAAGAGTTCTTGATTAGAATCTGGCCTTCAGATGTTTATGAAGGAATGTTTGTCAAGGTAGGCGGGTAGAACGTTTAACTTGGCACTTTGTTAGCTTGGCTCTGACTCTGGTGGACTTAGTCCTATGGACTGTGGGCCTCCCTTTACAGTCTGGCCCTGCACCCCACAATCATTAAGGGCTGGTTTATGCCACAGGCATCAGCATCAGTGAGTGCTGGAGCTAGGATTTGTCCCCAAGTCTTTCTCACCCCTAAGGCCACCTTCTTTCTGCACCATTTCTCTTCTAAAACACAGTCCACACTGTATTAGTTTCCTAGGGCTGCCATAGCAAAGTACCACTAACCAGGTGGCTTAAAACAACAGAAGAAGATTCCCTCACAGTTCTGGAGGCCAGAAGTCCGAAGTGGGCTCCTTCTGGAGGTTCTAAGGGAGACTTCGTTCCAGGCTTCTCCGCTGGCTTCTGGTGGTTTACTGGCAATCTTTGGTGTTCCTTGTCTTGCAGATGCATCACCCCAACCTCCGCCTGTGTGTGTGTCTATATTAGTCTGCTTGGATAGAATAACAAAATACCACAGAGTGGGTGGCTTAACCAACAGAAGTTTATTTCTCACAGTTCTGGAGGCTAGAAGTCCCAGATCTAGGTGCCATCATGGTTGGTTTCTTCTGAGGGCTCTCTTGCTGACTTACAGGTGGCCACCTTCTTGCTATGTCCTCACACAGCCTTTTCTCTGTATGCACCTGGAGAGAAAGGGAGCTCTCTGGTGTCTCTTTCTCCCCTTTTAAGGACACCAGCCCTATTGGATTAGGGCCCCACCCTTATGACCTCATTTAACCTTATTACCTCCTAAAAGGCCCTATCTCCAAAAGCAATTACTTTGGGGGTTAAGACTTCAACATATGAATTTGTGGGGGACACAGTTCAGTCCATAACAATTTTATGCCCCTCTCCTCTTCTTATAAGGACACCAGTCACATTAAATTAGGGCCCAGGCTACTCCAGCATGACCTCATCTTAATTTAATGGCATCTGTAAGATGCTATTTCCAAAGGAGGTCATTCACAGGTACCTGGAGTTAGAACTTTAACACATCTTTTCAGGGAGACACAATCCAGCCCAACCAATTTTATCAAGAGTTAATGTGTGGGTGGGATAGGGAGGGTGGGAGGGAGATGCAAGAGGGAGGAGATATGGGGATATATGTATATGTATAGCTGATTCACTTTGTTATAAAGCAGAAACTAACACACCATTGTAAAGCAGTTATACTCCAATAAAGATGTTTTAAAAAAAAAAGAGTTAATGTGTGTTGAATGGCTCAGTCATCCTTTTTACCATCAATGTGTGTGTTGTGTACCTCAGGTAAGTGGAATCATACAGTATTTGTCCTTTTGTGGCTGGCTTCTTCACTGAGCATGTCTTCAAGGTTCATCCATGTTGTAGCCTGTGTCAGAATGGCCTTCCTTTTCAAGGTTGATTCATACTCCATTGTATGTATATGTCACATTTTGTTCATCCATTTATCTGTCAATGGACACTTGGGTTGCTTCCACCTGTTGGCTATTGTGAATAATGCTGTTATGAACATGGGTGTGTGCACATTATTTTAAATCAGTTTATTCCATAATTACCAATAACCTCAGCTACAGTTATTTAATTATTTGCCTAGCTCAGGCCTATACAACCAGGAACTAGAAGGGAATGTCTAAACCCCAGGGCATGCCCATCTGATAGCTGGGGCGTCTGAAATCTGGCCCCTGTGTACAATAAATATTTTGTCGAACAAATAGGGCTTAAAAAGGGACTACTTCATACCCTAAGGAGATGTTTTTAGGCTCAAATGAGATAATGCACTTTGAAAATGGTAAAGGTCGATATAAAAATATAGATGTTGCTATTATTTACTGGTGTGGCTTTTTCTGGCCCTTATTTCCTTCAGTTCATCCGCTTCCACTGTCCCTACCTACTTTAGGGAAGGGACTAACACGCCTGGAGTCCACAGCTGCTTTCTTTATCTCTCGGATTTTGTTCATTTTGGTGTTTTGTGTCTCTTTGGTTTCTTGCCTACTTTCCACATACTTCTCCCTTTGGCACTAATTCCTCATGGGATCAGCCAGTCCCAATGGGCCACATAGGATTTCTGCAGTTTTCCCACGGCCAGGCTCAGGGCTCCTGCCCTGTTCTCCCTAATAACTGGGCTTCCCCAAGAAGTTGAAGACACAGGAAGCCTGTCTCCCAGGAGGAGGTGGGGGAGGCATGGCTGCCTATGAATTATTAATGTATTCCACTTACTGCAAGGTTTCAGGACTAACTAATTATCCCTTTAATAAGGGTCTGCTCATTTTTCTGCAGCAGCCTTGGGGATGGTTTCTTAAGGTCTCTGAGTCCCTGGGTTTTGGTGGCAGCGTCAGTGCTTTCCCTGCTGGAGTCAGTCTCCCCTTCCGCTATTGTCTGGGGAGGGGGGCGGTGGAGCTGAGTGTGTCTGCTCCCCAGCTAATGAGAGGATGCTAATGAATTACTTCAGGGGAGTTTTATCAGCTGAGTTACCAGGTGATAGAAGAATTAACAAAGAACATTCACCATTGTCTCATCATTCCTGATTATTAGATGTTGGAATAAACGAGCATACAACTCATCAAATACTCTCCTGCCCCTTCCTCAAGAAGGGACAGCATCTAATGATGATTATGCCACTTTCCTGCTCAGATTCATCCCAGCTCTGATTGTTCATTGCTTTGCTAAGTAACCTCTCCCGCATCCTGAAAGAGCCTGAAGCAGCCAAAGCCTTGACATTCATTTTTCAATTCTCTGAAGTCACTTAGAACAAAAACCTATATTGATTCAAATCACACCAACCTTTAAAAGCAATTAAATGTATACATTTCATGAAGCGGAATCAGTCCACACAGAAATGTCATCTGGTTCTTAAATATTTAATATTTTTCTCTCTGGCCCTTAAAAACATCCCCTGTTTTCATCATGGCACGTGAAAATAGATACTGTTTTCCCTGGGTATTATAACAGCGTTTTTACTGTCAACCTGCCTTGAAATGAGGTCGGCATTTATATTTTAGGGGTTGGTTTTTTTTCTTTCTTGTATTCCTCATGCTTTTCGCCTACTTAGTCTCTGTCGGTTCTCTCTCCTTTAGCCTGGTGCAGGGCTTGTACTGAATTGTTGTCACTGAAACCACACCTCTGAGTCCTCTGGCTTCTTTTGCAGGCCCCAAAGTCTGCTGCCCCCTTATTTTAGAATAACAAGGAGAAAAACATTTGTTTTGGATCAAGAGAAAAGGTGATTAATTTTTTTCCTGAGTAAAGGACTAAATCTTGGAAGGCTGTTAATTTTTAAGAGCAACCAAGATTTTTTAAAATGAAAAAATTGCAAAAGTTCTTACTTAGATATGCTTTTGGACATTTCTTTGTTGTGCTAAGAAAAAAAAAAAAAGCCCCCAAATGCAATAAAAACACATAAAAGCACAGAATAGGCAGAGTATAATCGTTTCTTTTTAATTGATGTGAAGTAGCTAGTTTCTAGCCTTTAAAAAGAAAAAAATGAACTTCCAAATCCTTTTTGAGACTAATTTTATTTTAAAAGCAACATTCATTGCTTTAATAAAAACATGCATGAGTTTAACACGTTCCATATTCTAATTTAAGAAGCATTCATGGGAAATGCTAAAATATTCTACTCTGTTTGAAGTGAGAGTAGAGGCTGAAAAAAAATAGAGATTCTTTGAAAAAATAGTTTTGCTTCTAATTTTATAGTTCTCAGGGTTTTTTTGTTTTTTTTTTAAACTTTGGGTTTATTTATTTATTTATGGCTGTGTTGGGTCTTCGTTTCTGTGAGAGGGCTTTCTCTAGTTGCGGCAAGTGGGGGCCACTCTTCATCGCGGTGCGCGGGCCTCTCATTATCGCGGCCTCTCTTGTTGCAGAGCACAGGCTCCAGACGCGCAGGCTCAGCAATTGTGGCTCACGGGCCTAGTGGCTCCGCGGCATGTGGGATCCTCCCAGACCAGGGCTCGAACCCTTCTCCCCTGCATTGGCAGGCAGATTCTCAACCACTGCGCCACCAGGGAAACCCTAGTTCTCAGTTTTAATTTGTCTTTCTTTCAGATTCTCTAAACTATCGGCAATATTCATGGTTTTGGTGCTAATAAGTCCCCAGAATCCACTAATTTTAACATCCTGGGAATACTATTTCATGACTCACCAGTAATTACATCTTTGCTCAGAATGAGTGTCATTGCCATGCTACATTCTCAAATTCCCATACATTTTATCAGTAAAATGAGATTTTTATGGAGCAAACAAGAGATGAATCTTAGTTACAGCAAAGGGTATCGCAATTTTTTAAAAAGGAGGTAAGGTGAAATCCCAGGACCTTTAGGCTAATATGTTTGGCAACAATTTCTCACAAGCATTTAAAAAATAACATGGTGATTACTGGAAGCCCTGGATCAACTAAGTATAAGTCATAGGAAATCCATCCCATTTTTTTTTCTTTGAAGTTGACCCTAGGTTGATAGAGTCAGGTGATGCTATAGTCCAGTGTTCTTAATTTTCCCAGGCAATTAACATCAGCTTGTATGTTATAGATGGATAAATATGGAGATTTTAGAGAAGTTGAAATAAGTTGACCCTACACCTAGATTATATAATGGCAGTGCATTAACTTAGGGGGTCTCTAGGGGAATGTCACAAGGTGTGACCCCTGACTCCTCCTGGTGATGTAATGTGATATGACCATGAACATGGATGTGCAAGAGACATTCAGCAACTCTGCAGATGAAACAAAGATGGGAGGGATGCATACCATGAGAGAAGACAAGCCAAGAGTTCCCAATGACAGTGACAGCTTGGACCACTGGGCCAAAGCTGATGGGAAGAAATTTAATGAAGATAAATGTAAACTGTTTTTTCTTTCTTCCTTAATTTTTTTTTGAATTTTATTTTATTATTTTATACAGCAGGTTCTTATTAGTTACCCATTTTATCCATATTAGTGTATACATGTTAATCCCAATCTCCAAATTCATCCCACCACCACCACCCCCGCCACTTTCCCCGCTTGGTGTCCATATGTTTGTTCTCTACATCTGTGTCTCTATTTCTGCCCTGCAAACCGATTCATCTGTACCATTTTTCTAGGTTCCACATATATGCGTTAATATACGATATTTGTTTTTCTCTTTCGGACTTACTTCACTCTGTAGACAGTCTCTAGATCTGTCCACGACTCTACAAATGAACCAATTTTGTTCCTTTTTATGGCTGAGTAATATTCCATTGTATATATGTACCACATCTTCTTTATCCATTCGTCTGTCGATGGGCATTCAGGTTGCTTCCATGACCTGGCTATTGTAAATAGTGCTGCAATGAACATTGGGGTGCATGTGTCTTTTTTTTTTTTTTTTTTTTTTTTTCACACACACTGTATTTTATTTTTACAAGAGATAAATAGACTGACACCAAGCATTGTACATGGATGACCACAACAAAAGCAACAATGATTGCAATTACCAAACATGAAACACACTCATAGTATGTCATAATATTGACATTCAGTCCAGTAATCCTCCACTGTAACAGCTCCTTTACTTTGCAGTGAAAATTGATTTGTATATTCTTTGCCTCTGAGTTCTTGTGGGATTTTTTCTTTTTTTTAAAATTCAACCAGAAAGTCACAAAAATTATACTCATCCTCATCAGTTCACTCAGTCCCATGTAATTAATTTTTTTTTTTTTCATCTTGATCTTTTGTTAGCACTTTTATGAGCTCATCAGTTTTTCATTAGAGTTCTGAAAATGCTTATTCATTCAGTTCAGCAGTACAGTCAGGTACCAGAAACCTGTACTTGTCAGAGTCTTTTCCATGAATTTCCTGAAGATGAAACCCTTTTATAGGAACATATTTACAAAAGCATCAGAGTACACCCAGAACTGTCTGTAAATGACAAAAGACTTAAAAATGACCACGGTTAAAGATTTGATGAAAGTTCATAATAATGCAGTTGACAAGAAAATTAGTTATTTCTGAGATATACATTTTAAAGTAATAACTAGGATTATGACTTATAACATTATACCAGAAAATATAAGATTTTTAGAAATTTCATGTAATGTCTGAAACATTTATATTAACATATTTCCATACAAATAACCCAATGAAAGTTTAGTATTAGTTGTTTTGTTTGTTTGTTTATACTGCAGGTTCTTATTAGTCATCAATTTTATACACATCAGTGTATACATGTCAATCCCAATCGCCCAATTCAGCACACCACTATCCCCACCCCACTGCAGTTTTCCCCCCTTGGTGTCCATATGTCTGTTCTCTACATCTGTGTCTCAACTTCTGCCCTGCAAACCGGCTCATCTGTACCATTTTTCTAGGTTCCACATACATGCGTTAATATACAATATTTGTTTTTCTCTTTCTGACTTACTTCACTTTGTATGACAGTCTCTAGATCCATCCACGTCTCAACAAATGACTCAATTTCGTTCCTTTTTATGGCTGAGTAATATTCCATTGTATATATGTACCACAACTTCTTTATCCATTCGTCTGTTGGTGGGCATTTAGGTTGCTTCCATGACCTGGCTATTGTAAATAGTGCTGCAATGAACATTCGGGTGCATGTGTCTTTTTCAATTACGGTTTTCTCTGGGTATATGCCCAGTAGTGGGATTGCTGGGTCATATGATAATTCTATTTTTAGTTTTTTAAGGAACCTCCATATTGTTCTCCATAGTGGCTGTATCAATTTACATTCCCACCAGCAGTGCAAGAGGGTTCCCTTTTCTCCACACCCTCTCCAGCATTTGTTGTTTGTAGATTTTCTGATGATGCCCATTCTAATTGGTGTGAGGTGATACCTCATTGTAGTTTTGATTTGCATTTCTCTAATAATTAGTGATGTTGAGCATCTTTTCATGTGCTTCGTGGCCATCTGTATGTCTTCTTTGGAGAAATGTCTATTTAGGTCTTCTGCCCATTTTTGGATTGGGTTGTTTGTTTCTTTAATATTGAGCTGAATGAGCTGTTTATATATTTTGGAGATTAATCCTTTGTCCGTTGATTCGTTTGCAAATATTTTCTCCCATTCTGAGGGTTGTCTTTTCGTCTTGTTTATGGTTTCCTTTGCTGTGCAAAAGCTTTGAAGTTTCATTAGGTCCCATTTGTTTATTTTTGTTTTTATTTCCATTACTCTAGGAGGTGGATCAAAAAAGATCTTGCTGTGATTTATGTCAAAGAATGTTCTTCCTATGTTTTCCTCTAAGAGTTTTATAGTGTCCAGTCTGACATTTAGGTCTCTAATCCATTTTGAGTTTATTTTTGTGTATGGTGTTAGGGAGTATTCTAATTTCATTCTTTTACATGTAGCTGTCCAGTTTTCCCAGCACCACTTATTGAAGAGACTGTCTTTTCTCCATCGTATATCCTTGCCTCCTTTGTCATAGATTAGTTGACCATAGGTGCATGGGTTTATCTCTGGGCTTTCTATCTTGTTCCATTGATCTATGTTTCTGTTTTTGTGCCAGTACCATATTGTCTTGATTACTGTAGCTTTGTAGTATAGTCTGAAGTCAGGGAGTCTGATTCCTCCAGCTCCGTTTTTTTCCCTCAAGACTGCTTTGGCTATTCGGGGTCTTTTGTGTCTCCATACAAATTTTAAGATGATTTGTTCTAGCTCCGTAAAAAATGCCATTGGTAATTTGATAGGGATTGCATTGAATCTGTAGATTGCTTTGGGTAGTATAGTCATTTTCACAATGTTGATTCTTCCAATCCAAGAACATGGTATATCTCTCCATCTGTTGGTATCATCTTTAATTTCTTTCATCAGTGTCTTATAGTTTTCTGCATACAGGTCTTTTGTCTCCCTAGGTAGGTTTATTCCTAGGTATTTTATTCTTTTTGTTGCAATGGTAAATGGGAGTGATTCCATAATTTCTCTTTCAGATTTTTCATCATTAGTGTATAGGAATGCAAGAGATTTCTGTGCATTAATTTTGTATCCTGCAACTTTACCATATTCATTAATTAGCTCTAGCAGTTTTCTGGTGGCAGTTTTAGGATTCTCTATGTATAGTATCATGTCATCTGCAAACAGTGACAGTTTTACTTCTTCTTTTCCAATTTGGATTCCTTTTATTTCTTTTTCTTCTCTGATTGCCGTGGCTAGGACTTCCAGAACTATGTTGAATAATAGTGGTGAGAGTGGACATCCTTGTCTCGTTCCTGATCTTAGAGGAAATGCTTTCAGTTTTTCACCGTTGAGAATGATGTTTGCTGTGGGTTTGTCATATATGGCCTTTATTATGTTGAGATAGGTTCCCTCTATGCCCACTTTCTGGAGAGTTTTTATCATAAATGGGTGTTGAATTTTGTCAAAAGCTTTTTCTGCATCTATTGAGATGATCATATGGTTTTTATTCTTCAATTTGTTAATATGGTGTATCACATTGATTGATTTGCGTATATTGAAGAATCCTTGCATCCCTGGGATAAATCCCACTTGATCATGGTGTATGATCCTTTTAATGTGTTGTTGGATTCTGTTTGCTAGTATTTTGTTGAGGATTTTTGCATCTATATTCATCAGTGATATTGGTCTGTAATTTTCTTTTTTTGTAGTGTCTTTGTCTGGTTTTGGTATGAGGGTGATGGTGGCCTCATAGAATGAGTTTGGGAGTGTTCCTTCCTCTGCAATTTTTTGGAAGAGTTTGAGAAGGATAGGTGTTAGCTCTTCTCTAAATGTTTGATAGAATTCACCTGTGAAGCCATCTGGTCCTGGACTTTTGTTTGTTGGAAGATTTTTAATCACAGTTTCAATTTCATTACTTGTGATTGGTCTGTTCATATTTTCTGCTTCTTCCTGGTTCAGTCTTGGAAGATTATACCTTTCTAAGAATTTGTCCATTTCTTCCAGGTTGTCCATTTTATTGGCATAGAGTTGCTTGTAGTAGTCTCTTAGGATGCTTTGTATTTCTGCGGTGTCTGTTGTAACTTCTCCTTTTTCATTTCTGATTTTATTGATTTGAGTCCTCTCCCTCTTTTTCTTGATGAGTCTGGCTAATGGCTTATCAATTTTGTTTATCTTCTCAAACAACCAGCTTTTAGTTTTATTGATCTTTGCTATTGTTTTCTTTGTTTCTATTTCATTTATTTCTGCTCTGATCTTTATGATTTCTTTCCTTCTGCTAACTTTGGGTTTTGTTTGTTCTTCTTTCTCTAGTTTCTTTAGGTGTAAGGTTAGATTGTTTACTTGAGATTTTTCTTGTTTCTTTAGGTAGGCTTGTATAGCTATAAACTTCCCTCTTAGAACTACTTTTGCAGCATCCCATAGGTTTTGGGTTGTCGTGTTTTCATTGTCATTTGTCTCTAGGTATTTTTTGATTTCCTCTTTGATTTCTTCAGTAATCTCTTGGTTATTTAGTAACGTATTGTTTAGCCTCCATGTGTTTGTGTTTTTTACGCTTTTTCCCCTGTAATTCATTTCTAATCTCATAGCGTTGTGGTCAGAAAAGATGCTTGATATGATTTCAATTTTCTTAAATTTACTGAGGCGTGATTTGTGACCCAAGATGTGATCTACCCTGGAGAATGTTCCGTGCGCACTTGAGAAGAACGTGTAATCTGCTCTTTTTGGATGGAATGTCCTATAAATATCAATTAAATCTATCTGGTCTATTGTGTCATTTAAAGCTTCTGTTTCCTTATTTATTTTCATTTTGGATGATCTGTCCATTGGTGTAAGTGAGGTGTTAAAGTCCCCCACTATTATTGTGTTACTATCAATTTCCTCTTTTATAGCTGTTAGCAATTGCTTTATGTAATGAGGTGCTCCTATGTTGGGTGCATATATATTTATAATTGTTATATCTTCTTCTTGGATTGATCCCTTGATCATTATGTAGTGTCCTTCCTTGTCTCTTATAACATTCTTTATTTTAAAGTCTATTTTATCTGATATGAGTATAGCTACTCCAGCTTTCTTTTGATTTCCATTTGCATGGAATATCTTTTTCCATCCCCTCACTTTCAGTCTGTATGTGTCCCTAGGTCTAAAGTGGGTCTCTTGTAGACAGCATATATATGGGTCTTGTTTTTGTATCCATTCAGCAAGCCTGTGTCTTTTGGCTGGAGCATTTAATCCATTCACGTTTAAGGTAATTATCGATATGTATGTTCCTATGACCATTTTCTTAATTGTTTTGGGTTTGTTTTTGTAGGTCCTTTTCTTCTCTTGTGTTTCCCACTTAGAGAAGTTCCTTTAACATTTGTTGTAGAGCTGGTTTGGTGGTGCTGAATTCTCTTAGCTTTTGCTTGTCTGTAAAGCTTTTGATTTCTCCATCAAATCTAAATGAGATCCTTGCCGGGTAGAGTAATCTTGGTTGTAGGTTCTTCCCTTTCATCACTTGAAGTATATCATGCCACTCCCTTCTGGCTTGTAGAGTTTCTGCTGAGAAATCAGCTGTTAACCTTATGGGAGTTCCCTTGTATGTTATTTGTCGTTTTTCCCTTGCTGCTTTCAATAATTTTTCTTTGTCTTTAATTTTTGCCACTTTGATTACTATGTGTCTCGGCGTGCTTCTCCTTGGGTTTATCCTGTATGGGACTCTCTGCGCTTCCTGGACTTGGGTGGCTATTTCCTTTCCCATGTTAGGGAAGTTTTCGACTATAATCTCTTCAAATATTTTCTCTGGTCCTTTCTCTCTCTCTTCTCCTTCTGGGACCCCTATAATGCGAATGTTGTTGCGTTTAATGTTGTCCCTGAGGTCTCTTAGGCTGTCTTCATTTCTTTTCATTCTTTTTTCTTTAGTCTGTTCCGCAGCAGTGAATTCCACCATTCTGTCTTCCAGGTCACTTATCCGTTCTTCTGCCTCAGTTATTCTACTATTGATTCCTTCTAGTGTAGTTTTCATTTCAGTTATTGTATTGGTCATCTCTGTTTGTTTGTCCTTTAATTCTTCTAGGTCTTTGTTAATCATTTCTTGCATCTTCTCAATCTTTGCCTCCATTCTTATTCCAAGGTCCTGGATCATCTTCACTATCATTATTCTGAATTCTTTTTCTGGAAGGTTGCCTATCTCCACTTCATTTAGTTGTTTTTCTGGGGTTTTTTCTTGTTCCTTCATCTGGTATATAGCCCTCTGCCTTTTCATCTTGTCTATCTTTCTGTAAATGTGGTTTCTGTTCCACAGGCTGCAGGACTGTAGTTTTTCTTGCTTCTGCTGTCTGCCCTCTGGTGGTTGAGGCTATCTAAGAGGCTTGATGGGAGGCTCTGGAGGTGGGTAGAGCTGACTGTTGCTGTGGCGGTCAGAGCTCTGTAAAACTTTAATCCACTTGACTGTTGCTGGGTGGGGCTGGGTTCCCTCCCTGTTGGTTGTTTTGCCTGAGGCAACCCAACACTGGAGCCTACCCGGGCTCTTTGGTGGGGCTAATGGCAGACTCTGGGAGGGCTCACGCCAAGGAGTACTTCCCAGAACCTCCGCTGCCAGTTTCCTTGTCCCCACGGTGAAACAGAACCAGCCCCCGCCTCTGCAGGAGACCCCCCAACACCAGCAGTTATGTCTGGTTCAGTCTCCCCCAGGGTCACTGCCCCTTCCCCTGGGTCCCGATGCACACACTATTTTGTGTACGCCCTCCAAGAGTGGGTTCTCTGTTTCCCCCAGTCCTGTCGAAGTCCTGCAATCAATTCCCACTAGGCTTCAAAGTCTGATTCTCTATGAATTCCTCCTCCCGTTGCCGGACCCCCAGGTTGGGAAGCCTGACGTGGGGCTCAGAACTTTCACTCCAGTGGGTGG
Source organism: Eubalaena glacialis (assembly GCF_028564815.1). Taxonomy (NCBI): domain Eukaryota; kingdom Metazoa; phylum Chordata; class Mammalia; order Artiodactyla; family Balaenidae; genus Eubalaena; species Eubalaena glacialis. The sequence continues at coordinate 12,527,083 of NC_083731.1, read as the reverse complement.
ACTTCTGAGGTATAAGTGCTTGCCAGTCTGTGAGTCACCCACCCAGCAGTTATGGGATTTGATTTTACTCTGATTGCGCCCCTCCTACCATCTCACTGTGGCTTCTCCTCTGTCCTTGGACGTGGGGTATCCTCCTTGGTGAAGTCCACTGTCTTCCTGTCGATGATTGTCCAGCAGCCAGTTGTGATTCTGGTGCTCTCGCAAGAGGGAGTGAGAGCACGTCCTTCTACTCCGCCATCTTGGTTAATCGTGCATGTGTCTTTTTGAATTATGGTTTTCTCTGGGTATATGCCAAGTAGTGGGATTGCTGGATCATATGGTAATTCTATTTTTAGTTTTTTAAGGAACCTCCATACTGTTCTCCACAGTGGCTGTATCAATTGACATTCCCACCAACAGTGCAAGAGGGTTCCCTTTTCTCCACCCCCTCTCCAGCATTTGTTGTTTGTAGATTTTCTGATGATGCCCATTCTAACTGGTGTGAGGTGATACCTCATGGTAGTTTTGATTTGCACTTCTCTAATAATTAGTGATGTTGAGCAGCTTTTCATGTGCTTCCTGGCCATCTGTATGTCTTCTTTGGAGAAATGTCTTCTTTGGAGAAATGTCTATTTAGGTCCTCTGCCCATTTTTGGATTGGGTTGCTTGTTTTTTTAATATTGAGCTGCATGAGCTGTTTGCATAGTTTGGAGATTAATCCTTTGTCCATTGATTTGTTTGCAAATATTTTCTTCCATTCTGAGGGTTGTCTTTCATCTTGTTTGTAGTTTCCTTTGCTGTGAAAAACTTTTAAGTTTCATTAGGTCCTGTATGTTTATTTTTGTTTTTATTTCCATTACTCTAGGAGGTGGATCAAAAAAGATCTTGCTGTGATTTATGTCAAAGAGTGTTCCTCCTATGTTTTCCTCTAAGAGTTTTATAGCGTCTACTCTTACATTAAGGTTTCTAATCCATTTTGAGTTTATTTTTGTGTATGGTGTTAAGGAGTGTTCTAATTTCATTCTTTTACATGTAGCTGTCCAGTTCTCCCAGCACCACTTATTGAAGAGACTGTCTTTTCTCCATTGGATATCCTTGCCTCCTTTGTCATAGGTTAGTTGACCATAGGTGCATGGGTTTATCTCTGGGCTTTCTATCCTGTTCCATTGATCTATATTTCTGTTTTGTGCCAGTACCATATTGTCTTGATTACTGTAGCTTTGTAGTATAGTCTGAAGTCTGGGAGCCTGATTCCTCCAGCTCCGTTTTTTTTCCTCAAGACTGCTTTTGCTATTCGGGGTCTTTTGTGTCTCCATACAAATTTTAAGATTTTTTGTTCTAGTTCTGTAAAAAATGCCATTGGTAATTTGATAAGGATTGCATTGAATCTGTAGATTGCTTTGGGTAGTATAGTCATTTTCACAATATTGATTCTTCCAGTCCAAGAACATGGTATATCTCTGCATCTGTTTGTGTCATCTTTGATTTCTTTCATCAGTGTGTTATCGTTTTCTGAGTACAGGTCTTTTACCTCCTTAGGTAGGTTTATTCCTAGGTATTTTATTCTTTTTGTTGCAATGGTGAATGGGATTGTTTCCTTAATTTCTCTTTCTGATCTTTCATTGATAGTGTATAGGAATGCAAGAGATTTCTGTGCATTAATTTTGTATCCTGCAACTTTACCAAATTCATTGATTAGCTCTAGTAGTTTTCTGGTGGCATCTTTAGGATTTTCTATGTATAGTATCAGGTCATCTGCAAACAGTGACAGTTTTACTTCTTCTTTTCCAATTTGTATTCCTTTTATTTCTTTTTCTTCTCTGGTTGCCATAGCTAGGACTTCCAAAACTATGTTGAATAATAGCGGTGAGAGTGGACATTCTTGTCTTGATCCTGATTTAGAGGAAATGCTTTCAGTTTTTCACCATGGAGAATGATGTTTGCTGTGGATTTGTCATATATGGCCTTTATTATGTTGAGGTAGGTTCCCTCTATGCCCACTTTCTGGAGAGTTTTTATCATAAATGGGTGTTGAATTTTGTCAGAAGCTTTTTCTGCATCTATTGAGATGATCATATGGTTTTTATTCTTCAATTTGTTAATATGGTGTATCACATTGATTGATTTGCGTATATTGAAGAATCCTTGCATCCCTGGGATAAATCCCACTTGATCCTGGTGTATGATCTTTTTAATGTGTTGTTGGATTCTGTTTGCTAGTATTTTGTTGAGGATTTTTGCATCTATATTCATCAGTGATATTGGTCTGTAATTTTCTTTTTTTGTAGTATCTTTGTCTGGTTTTGCTATCAGGGTGATGGTGGCCTCGTAGAATGAGTTTGGGAGTGTTCCTTCCTCTGCAATTTTTTGGAAGAGTTTGAGAAGGATGGGTGTTAGCTCTTCTCTAAATGTTTGATAGAATTCACCTGTGAAGCCATCTGGTCCTGGACTTTTGTTTGTTGGAAGATTTTTAATCACAGTTTCAATTTCATTACTTGTGATTGGTCTGTTCATATTTTCTATTTCTTCCTGGTTCAGTCTTGGAAGGTTATACCTTTCTAAGAATTTGTCCATTTCTTCCAGGTTGTCCATTTTATTGGCATAGAGTTGCTTGTAGTAGTCTCTTAGGATGCTTTGTATTTCTGCGGTGTCTGTTGTACCTTCTCCTTTTTCATTTCTAATTTTATTGATTTGAGTCCTCTCCCTCTTTTTCTTGATGAGTCTGGCTAATGGTTTATCAATTTTGTTTATCTTCTCAAACAACCAGCTTTTAGTTTTATTGATCTTTGCTATTGTTTTCTTTGTTTCTATTTCATTTATTTCTGCTCTGATCTTTATGATTTCTTTCCTTCTGCTAACTTTGGGTTTTGTTTGTTCTTCTTTCTCTAGTTTCTTTAGGTGTAAGGTTAGATTGTTTACTTGAGATTTTTCTTGTTTCTTTAGGTAGGCTTGTATAGCTATAAACTTCCCTCTTAGAACTACTTTTGCAGCATCCCATAGGTTTTGGGTCGTCGTGTTTTCATTGTCATTTGTCTCTAGGTATTTTTTGATTTCCTCTTTGATTTCTTCAGTGATCTCTTGGTTATTTAGTAACGTATTGTTTAGCCTCCATGTGTTTGTGTTTTTTACGCTTTTTCCCCTGTAATTCATTTCTAATCTCATAGCGTTGTGGTCAGAAAAGATGCTTGATATGATTTCAGTTTTCTTAAATTTACTGAGGCGTGATTTGTGACCCAAGATGTGATCTACCCTGGAGAATGTTCCGTGCGCACTTGAGAAGAACGTGTAATCTGCTCTTTTTGGATGGAATGTCCTATAAATATCAATTAAATCTATCTGGTCTATTGTGTCATTTAAAGCTTGTGTTTCCTTATTAATTTTCTGTTTGGATGAACTGTCCATTGGTGTAAGTGAGGTGTTAAAGTCCCCCAGTATTATTGTGTTACTGTCAATTTCCTCTTTTAGAGCTGTTAGCAGTTGCCTTATGTATTGAGGTGCTCCTATGTTGGGTGCATATATATTTATAATTGTTATATCTTCTTCTTGGATTGATCCCTTGATCATTATGTAGCGTCCTTCCTTGTCTCTTGTAACATTCTTTATTTTAAAATCTATTTTATCTGATATGAGTATTGCTACTCCACCTTTCTTTTGATTTCCATTTGCATGGAATATCTTTTTCCATCCCCTCACTTTCTGTCTGTATGTGTCCCTAGGTCTGAAGTGGGTCTCTTGTAGACAGCATATATATGGGTCTTGTTTTTGTATCCATTCAGCAAGCCTGTGTCTTTTGGCTGGAGCATTTAATCCATTCACGTTTAAGGTAATTATCGATATGTATGTTCCTATGACCATTTTCTTAATTGTTTTAGGTTTGTTTTTATAGGTCCTTTTCTTCTCTTGTTTTTCCCGCTTAGAGAAGTTCCTTTAGCATTTGTTGTAGCGCTGGTTTGGTGGTGCTGAATTCTCTTAGCTTTTGCCTGTCTGTAAAGGTTTTGATTTCTCCATCGAATCTGAATGAGATCCTTGCCGGGTAGAGTAATCTTGGTTTTAGGTTCTTCCCTTTCATCACTTGAAGTATATCATGCCACTCCCTTCTGGCTTGTAGAGTTTCTGCTGAGAAATCAGCTGTTAACCTTATGGGAGTTCCCTTGTATGTTATTTGTCGTTTTTCCCTTGCTGCTTTCAATAATTTTTCTTTGTCTTTAATTTTTGCCAATTTGATTACTATGTGTCTCGGCGTGTTTCTCCTTTGGTTTATCCTGTATGGGACTCTCTGCGCTTCCTGGACTTGGGTGGCTATTTCCTTTCCCATGTTAGGGAAGTTTTCGACTATAATCTCTTCCAATATTTTCTCAGGTCCTTTCTCTCTCTCTTCTCCTTCTGGGACCCCTATAATTCGATTGTTGTTGCGTTTAATGTTGTCCCTGAGGTCTCTTAGGCTGTCTTCATTTCTTTTCATTCTTTATTCTGTTCTGTGGCAGTGAATTCCACCATTCTGTCTTCCAGGTCACTTATCCGTTCTTCTGCCTCAGTTATTCTGCTATTGATCCCTTCTAGTGTATTTTTCATTTCAGTTATTGCATTGTTCATCTCTGTTTGTTCTTTAATTCTTCTAGGTCTTTGTTAAACATTTCTTGCATCTTCTCGATCTTTGCCTCCATTCTTTTTCCGAGGTCCTGGATCATCTTCACTATCATTATTCTGAATTCTTTTTTCTGGAAGGTTACCTGTCTCCACTTCATTTAGTTGTTTTTCTGGGGTTTTATCTTGTTCCTTCATCTGGTACATAGCCCTCTGCCTTTTCATCTTGTCTATCTTTCTGTGAATGTGGTTTTTGTGCTACAGGCTGCAGGATTGTAGTTCAAATGTAAACTGTTTTAAAATGTACCCAAGATTTGTTTTAATTAGGTAAGACATGCAGACGTGGGAATGACTGTTATGAAGGCAGAAATTTTTATTATATTTAAAGTCCCCTAGAGACAGGAGGCATGCCACACCAGGCCATGCAGGGCCGTGCTGGGAAGCACCAGGGTCTATCAGGAGGCAGAGGGTTGAGGGGAAAAATGTGGATGAGAGCCTTTATTGTGGTTTCCTTGGGAAAGGCAAGGCAAGGGAGGGTGAGCTTGTTTAGGATTGGGTAGTTTAAATAATTCCAGTGGGCTCTGGGGTATAGGAGCCATCCCTACACGTCTGGTACCTGGCCCTGGGGTGATTAAGGCAGGGGAATAGTGGCCTGGAGTGTGAGAGCCCAGTAGAGGAGGTGGTTGGTGGATTGGTTGGTTTGCATTTGAAAGATGTGCTGGCAGGAGAGTGTACTATCTCCAGGAATTGGCTGGCCCTGGGAGGGGCTGTCCCTCCAGGGTTCACAAGGCCTCAAGTTGTCAAAGCATCAGATACAGAAACTAGAAAATGTGGTTATTATGTAAGCACAATGCATAAATCTCTTGCTGAAGAAAGCCTAGGAAGATCAGGTTTAATAATTCATGTAAACAAATCTAGGTTTGGCTTTGTTTTGTTTTGTTTGATGATGGGTTAATGAATCAGTAGTGTGATACTTTGCTCTCCATGTAACAACTTGTCATCACTTCGGTCCAGGCTCAAAAATCACCTCCTCAGGGAGGTCTTCCCTGACTACCCTGTCCAATACTGCTCCCCATTCGCAGTCACTCCCTATGACATTAGAATGTCTTGTCCTCTTAGCGCTTATTATCTGAAATGACCTGAGATACTTACCTGTGTGCTTGTTTAACGTCTGTCTCCGCTGTTAGAATGTAAGCTCTTGTTCACCTCCGTGTCTCTAGTATCTAGAACAGCCCCTGGCACATAGTAGGTGCACAGAAAAATTGGCTGAGTGAACAAATGCAGAGCTAAAAAAACCCCAACTGCATTTAAAAAAAAATAAATTTATTTATTTATTTACTTATTTATTTATGGCTGCATTGGGTCTTCATTGCTGCGCGCGTGGGCTTTCTCTAGTTGTGGCGAGCAGGGGCTACTCTTTGTTGCGGTGTGCCGGCTTCTCACTGTGGTGGCTTCTCTTGTTGCGGAGCACAGGCTCTAGGCACGCAGGTTTCAGTAGGTGTGACATGCGGGCCCAGTAGTTGTGGCTCGTGAGCTCTAGAGCACAGGCTCAGTAGTTGTGGCACACGGGCTTAGTTGCTCCGAGGCATAGGGGATCTTCCCAGACCAGGGCTCGAACCCATGTCCCCTGCATTGGCAGGCGGAATCTTAGCCACTGCACCACCAGGGAAGTCCCCAACTGCAGCTTTAATTGAATTAATAGGCATCTAGTAGTTGATCTCAGAAAATAATAGTTCTTCTGATTTTGTTAATAACACAGGGTACATTATGGCAGATTTTGAATGCCACATATTTTAAGAAAGCTACTGACAAACTAGAGAGACCAGAGCATTGAGAAGTGCACCCAGGGCAGTCTAAATGTCATCTCATCTGGAATTAAGGGGGAGAAGGGGCATTTGATTAGCAGCCACTATGTACCAAGAACTGTGTTAAGTTGTGAAGGGACAAACTTCTAGTTGCCACACTTGGGTCACTTGCCCTGAATTAACCTGGCTGGGGTTGAGATGTAAGTGTGCATGTAAGGGGAAAGCCCTACTCTTCCATGTGGGGCTGGGGTTCAGCTCAAACCGAGGTTGTTCTCTGGGAGGGTATAGCCTGCAGCAGAAGCCAGACGGGGACGGGCAACCTCAGGTGTAATGTGGAGAGCGTGGGTCCCTGACCCTCTCAACCCTAGTCATCTAAAGAAGACCTCGGCCAAAGGAACTCATGGGCTTAGCCCGTGACCAGCCTGACTTCACTTAGTTGTACCACAGTCCACTTACGGCCTGCTGGGCACACATGGACATCAGCCCCTCTGGCTTGCTTGCTCTGGCTGCTGGCCTCGTCTGCGATGGTTAGTTTCATGAGTCAACTTGACATGGTATCCAGCTATTCAACTAGCCACTGACCTAGGCGTTGCTGTGAAAGCATTTTGTAGATGTGTTAAGATCTATAATCAGCTGATTTGAAGTGAAGGAGATCACCCCCCAGCCCACTATAACCTGGGGGCGGGGGCCTCGTCCCATCATTTGAAGGCCTTACAAACAAAATCAAGATTTCCGTGAGGAAGAAGAAATTCCACCTCAAGACTGCAGCATCAGCTCCAACTGGAGAATTTCTAGCCTGCTGGCCTGTCTTCCAGATCTCAGACTTGTCAGCCCCACAATCACAAGAGCCAATGACTTGAAATGAATCTCTTTATACACACACACATATACACATGCACACACACGCCCAACTGGTTTCGTTTCTCTGCAGAACCCTGGCTGATATGCTACCCCTGACTTTTAAGGGTCAGGTGCTCCAATGTGTTCTTTTTTCTGGCCCCGTGCCTTAGAAAAAGCTTTCCTTTCTGTTCTGATTAGATTCTACACATCAATGGAAGGTCTTGACTGAGTGGCCGCTTCCTGGGGCGGGCTGTGCCCAGGGAAGCATGACACTGGCATTGACATTCTCGGGGGTCTCTGTCATCCCTAATGTCTCTATGACCCCTGGATGGGGAATAAAGGAGGACCCTGGCATCCCCCATCCTCCACTTCCATCCTCTCCTTCCCACGCTCTGAAATCCTTCCCCGTGCCTACAAGGCCCTTATGCAGAGAAGAGTCAGCACTGGTGGCCTGACCGCTACCCTGAGACAGGCCCGTGCTTGCAAGGTCAGCCCTCGGCTGGCACCTGGGAGCTTGGATTTCGGCAGAGTTCCCACCGTGAACTGGTATGAGTGGCTCACTGCCCCTAAACTGTTGGTACAAACAGTATGGTTTATGCTGAACGCCTGCTTTCCCACTGGGAGTCTGGGATGTGGGTACCTGCCAGGCAGAGGGTACCATGGGGCTTGTCCTCCCCGCACTGAGTCTATAGTGAGTTTCCCTGGTGGACAAGAGTTCACACTCATTGTCACAACACGTAGCTAGGGGAGATCAGCCTGTCCCATGTGGCTCCACCGGGAGAGGACTCTGGAAGATGCACCTGTTTTCCCAGACTTCACCCCCCGCACCTTTTGTCTCTCCTGATCTTGCTGTGAATCCTTTTGCTGTAATAAATCACAGCCATGAGTGTGAGTATCTGCCGAGCCTATGTGTCCTCCCATGAATCACTGAACCTGGGTGTGGCCTTTGGGACCCCTGGTGCAACCCTACATCATCTGGTCCAGGCACCGTTCTGACCTCATCACCTGTCACCCTGCCCCCACTGCTGTCTCCAAACTCACCAACACACGCTGTTCCCTCTTTCTGGAGCACCCTCCCCCCGCCCAGCCTTTTTCCTCACCTCCTTCAAGGCTCCACCCCAATATCACCCATCAGGAAAGCAATCCTTGACCACCCAATGTAAAACTGCACCTGTCCCATCATTCTCTGTTCCCTCATCCTGCTTTATTGTTCTTGTTAACACTTACCACCTGATATGTTTATATTTATTAGTTTACTGACTTGCTGTCCATCCCCAGCTGCCCACACCAGAGTGAAACCTCCATAAAGCAGTGATTTTTCATTTCGTTTCTGATTTGAGCAAACCACCCCAAAGGATGCTTGGGTGAAATGACAAGATGTCTGGGATTTGCTTTAAAGGCTTTTATAGAACGAAAAGTATGCTGCTGTGTCCAAGAGAACCAGAAACTCACCTGATAAATTGTCTAATGCAAAATGGGTGTATGAGTTTCTGTTATTATACGGTAAAGACAGGTTATCATGTGATAACTGCTATAGGTAATTTACTTAGATGTATTTTCTAAATTTACCATGAAAAATTCAAAAGAAAGAGTTGTAGAATAAATTCCCATAAAACAAAACCTAGATTAAGTTATCATCAAGTTTTGTCATAGTGGCTACCTGCTTTTCCCCTTTACTGTAATATTTTAAAGCACATTTCAGATTTCATGTCATTTTCTTCCTACATACTTTATAATGTATCTCTAAAAATTATGGACATTTTCTTACATAACCACAAGGCCGTTTATCACACCTAGCAAAATTAACAGTAATTCTTGGAATCATAATACTCAGACCATAATAAAAATTCGCTGGTTGTCTCAAAATGTTTTTCTACATTTGCCTTGCTGGATTCAGAATCTAAACAAATTCCACACATGTTCTTTTGTTCTGTCCCTTAAGTCTTTTTTAATCTAAAACAGTCCCCCTTTATTTCTTTTTCATGCCATTTGTTGCATAATTTTTTTTTTAAACTAAAATGTTTATTTCAGAAACACAGATTAGAACAAATGGGAGAACAAAAATGAAATTTGCATGTGCAGTGGAAATAGGATCTGGTTGAAAACACTTAGAAACCTGGAATTAGAGAGTAAGGATCTCGTTGGTTTCTTGTTGTAGAGCTTGCTGTGTGGGACCTTGATTGAATTACAGTCTGCTTTCTGCTTTTCTAAAGATAGTAATGATTTTAATTTATGTACTTTGTCAGGTGCTGGTGGCGGGTTCTGTCTCTGGAACATTTAGTTTAGTGCCTGGTACATAGGAGGCTCTCTGTAAACAGTTGAAAAATCAGTTTCATCAATAGATATTCTAAAATAATACATCAGTGTTTCGTCTTAACATTGAATGTGATTGTCAGAATTAAATCATGAAAAGAGAAGATGTTTCTAGTCTCAGGTTGGCTGGGTTTGGTTGTGGGCCTCTCAGGCAAGTCGATAATCTCTCCAGGTCTTCAGTTTCCTCATCTATAACCTTTTATAAAAGTAAATTTTAAAGTCTAACTATCTTCGGTATGAATTTTTTCATGAACATCATTTTTGTATAATGTGGTTTGGGAAGTGCTACCTTTAGATATCAGGTGCAGGACAGGCATGTAAACCGGGTACAAGCAGATAGTAATTGGGTCAGAAATCTGCGTTTTGTTAGTTGCATCACTTCCACATTCATTCCCTCTCTACCCCTTTGGCATTTAGCAAAAAATTTTTAAAGCTGCAGTGTGTCTTTAAAGTGAAAAGAGGAAACAATAGCAGGGGTTGGACCATGCCTAGTGTGTTAATTAGAACTCTCTTGACAATAAGTAAACAAATTAGTTCTGACCAGCTCATGTAACAATGGACTTTCTTACTGGGGTACCACTGGGAATGAAAGGACAGGATATAGGCAGGCCTTAGAGATGGAACCAGGGCTTGGCGGGAAGTAGATAATCCAAAAGCTCTTTCTGTTTTGGGTTGAATTGTGTCCCCTGCAAAAGACATATTGAAGTCCTAACCCTTGGTACCTGTGAAGGTGACCTTCTTTGGAAATAGGGTCTTTCCAGATGTCATCAACTTAAAGTGAGGTTGTACCAGAATAGGGTGGGCCCTAATCTAATATGACTGGTGTCCTCATCAGAAGAGAAGAAGAGACAGACAGACCCAGAGCGAAGAACGCCATGAAAAGATGGAGGTAGCGAGTGGAGTGATACGAGTCAAGGGACACCAAGAATTGCCAGCAAACATCAGGAGCAAAGAGAAAGACATGGAACGCATCCTCCCTAGAGCTTTCAGAGGGAGCATGGCTCTGCCAACACCTTGATTTTGAGCTTCTAGCCTCCAGAACTGTGAGAGAACAAATATCCATTGTTTTAAGCTGTCCCAGTCTAAGACGCTGAGCTATGGCAGCCTCGAGAAACCAATACACCTTTCTCTCTCTTGCCTCTGCCCCCTCTGAATATGTGTCTCTCTTTTTTCACACTGCAACCTAAATGTGTCTGTTTCCCTGTTCAT